>NC_083741.1:6029707-6049707 GCF_033458585.1 Syngnathus typhle | reverse complement strand
CCGGGAGCAGACGGCCGTCCCCGGGAGGGGGTGTTCGTTCACGTGCGGACGCCGGGAGCAGGCGGCCGTCACGCGATTCTGCCAACCGTTCCCACCGGCCTGTGTTTAAGGAGGCGGCCGGTCCTCCGTCCTTGGATGGATAAGATTCGCAGATTTTCGCCCGGCCTGTGTTTAAGGAGGCGGCCGGTTCCCTCCTTCCTTCCTTTCTTGGATGTATAACATTCGCAGATTTTCGCCCGGCCGGTGGTTTAAGGAGGCGGCCGGTCCTCCCTCCTTGGATGTATAACATTCGCAGATTTTCGCCCGGCCTATGTTTAGTGAGGCGACCGGTCCTCCCTCCTTGGATGTATAACATTCGCATATTTTCGCCCGGCCGGTGGTTTAAGGAGGCGGCCGGTCCTCCCTCCTTGGATGTATAACATTCGCAGATTTTCGCCCGGCCTATGTTTAGTGAGGCGACCGGTCCTCCGTGGAGAGCGACCCGCAAGTGGGGAGGAACCGTCCACCCAACGCCGGCGCGAGCCGGGGCCGGTGGGGGCCCTACCAAGGCGGGTCTCATTGCCTGTCGGTCAGTTCGGGAGAAGGTGGGGGTACTCGGAGGCCCGCCGGGAGCAGACGGGGGTCCGGAAGGTGAGGGGGTGAAGGACGGCGGTCGGGAGCAGACGGCCGTCCCCGGGAGGGGGTGTTCGTTCACGTGCGGACGCCGGGAGCAGGCGGCCGTCACGCAATTCTGCCAACCGTTCCCACCGGCCTGTGTTTAAGGAGGCGGCCGGTCCTCCACGAGAAGAATTCTGCCAAACGTTCCACCGGCCTGTGTTTAAGGAGGCGGCCGGTCCTCCCCGTCGTTCCGCCGGCTTGTGTTTAAGGAGGCGGCCGGTCCTCCACGAGAAGAATTCTGCCAAACGTTCCACCGGCCTGTGTTTAAGGAGGCGGCCGGTCCTCCCCGTCGTTCCGCCGGCTTGTGTTTAAGGAGGCGGCCGGTCCTCCACTATTCCTTCCTTGGATGGAAAGCATGTAGCACTTTGAAAATTTTCGAGCACTGTGACACTTTGAAAATTTTCGAGAGTTTTTGTACTTAGAAAATTTTTCGCTCTTGCACTTCCAGAGTGCTTTGCGGTAGCTCCTAGGTTCGCTGTCCGAGCATGTGAACACTTTTTGGGGGGGAACACATCGCTAGAGACACCAGCCGCCTGGTTCTCGGGGCCAAAACTTGTGTTCCCCACACTCGTTCTGACTATATTTTGCGATTTGGGGGTAAAGGTAATGAGTACAGTGACTAGGGGGACCAACTCATCGTACTCTGGCGCACCAACAGACCAAAGCTGGTACTGCACTTACCCCTGGTACCCCAACGCCTGGTACCTGACGGGCGAGAGGCTGATTTTGCGCTATTTGCGGCCGACCGAGGGAACCAGACAAAGCGGACACTTTACGGCGCAAGAGCCGTTGGCACTTAGAAATTTTTCGACAAAGTTGGCGCGAGCTCCAGAAGGAGAGGCTGATTTTTCGCTATTTGTGGCCGACCGAGGGAACCAGGCAAAGCGGACACTTTACGGCGCAAGAGCCGTTGGCACTTAGAAATTTTTTGACAAAGTTGGCGCGAGCTCCAGAAGGAGAGGCTGATTTTTCGCTATTTGTGGCCGACCGAGGGAACCAGGCAAAGCGGACACTTTACGGCGCAAGAGCCGTTGGCACTTAGAAAATATTCGCCAAAGTTGGCACGAGCTCCAGAAGGAGAGGCTGATTTTTCGCTATTTGTGGCCGACCGAGGGAACCAGACAAAGCGGACACATTACGGCGCAAGAGCCGTTGGCACTTAGAAAATATTCGCCAAAGTTGGCACGAGCTCCAGAAGGAGAGGCTGATTTTTCGCTATTTGTGGCCGACCGAGGGAACCAGACAAAGCGGACACATTACGGCGCAAGAGCCGTTGGCACTTAGGCGAGCTCCAGAAGGAGAGGCTGATTTTTCGCTATTTGTGGCCGACCGAGGGAACCAGACAAAGCGGACACTTTACGGCGCAAGAGCCGTTGGCACTTAGAAAATATTCGCCAAAGTTGGCACGAGCTCCAGAAGGAGAGGCTGGTTTTTCGCTATTTGTGGCCGACCGAGGGAACCAGACAAAGCGGACACATTACGGCGCAAGAGCCGTTGGCACTTGCGCGAGCTCCAGAAGGAGAGGCTGATTTTTCGCTATTTGTGGCCGACCGAGGGAACCAGACAAAGCGGACACTTTACGGCGCAAGAGCCGTTGGCACTTAGAAAATATTCGCCAAAGTTGGCGCGAGCTCCAGAAGGAGAGGCTGATTTTTCGCTATTTGTGGCCGACCGAGGGAACCAGGCAAAGCGGACACATTACGGCGCAAGAGCCGTTGGCACTTAGGCGAGCTCCAGAAGGAGAGGCTGATTTTTCGCCGTTTGTGGCCGACCGAGGGAACCAGGCAAAGCGGACACATTACGGCGCAAGAGCCGTTGGCACTTAGGCGAGCTCCAGAAGGAGAGGCTGATTTTTCGCTATTTGTGGCCGACCGAGGGAACCAGGCAAAGCGGACACATTACGGCGCAAGAGCCGTTGGCACTTAGGCGAGCTCCAGAAGGAGAGGCTGATTTTTCGCCGTTTGTGGCCGACCGAGGGAACCAGGCAAAGCGGACACATTACGGCGCAAGAGCCGTTGGCACTTAGGCGAGCTCCAGAAGGAGAGGCTGATTTTTCGCTATTTGTGGCCGACCGAGGGAACCAGGCAAAGCGGACACATTACGGCGCAAGAGCCGTTGGCACTTAGGCGAGCTCCAGAAGGAGAGGCTGGTTTTTCGCCGTTTGTGGCCGACCGAGGGAACCAGGCAAAGCGGACACATTACGGCGCAAGAGCCGTTGGCACTTAGGCGAGCTCCAGAAGGAGAGGCTGATTTTTCGCTATTTGTGGCCGACCGAGGGAACCAGGCAAAGCGGACACATTACGGCGCAAGAGCCGTTGGCACTTAGGCGAGCTCCAGAAGGAGAGGCTGGTTTTTCGCCGTTTGTGGCCGACCGAGGGAACCAGGCAAAGCGGACACATTACGGCGCAAGAGCCGTTGGCACTTAGGCGAGCTCCAGAAGGAGAGGCTGATTTTTCGCTATTTGTGGCCGACCGAGGGAACCAGGCAAAGCGGACACATTACGGCGCAAGAGCCGTTGGCACTTAGAAAATATTCGCCAAAGTTGGCACGAGCTCCAGAAGGAGAGGCTGATTTTTCGCTATTTGTGGCCGACCGAGGGAACCAGACAAAGCGGACACATTACGGCGCAAGAGCCGTTGGCACTTAGAAAATATTCGCCAAAGTTGGCACGAGCTCCAGAAGGAGAGGCTGATTTTTCGCTATTTGTGGCCGACCGAGGGAACCAGGCAAAGCGGACACATTACGGCGCAAGAGCCGTTGGCACTTAGGCGAGCTCCAGAAGGAGAGGCTGATTTTTCGCCGTTCGTGGCCGACCGAGGGAACCAGGCAAAGCGGACACATTACGGCGCAAGAGCCGTTGGCACTTAGAAAATATTCGCCAAAGTTGGCACGAGCTCCAGAATGAGAGGCTGATTTTTCGCCGTTTGTGGCCGACCGAGGGAACCAGGCAAAGCGGACACATTACGGCGCAAGAGCCGTTGGCACTTAGGCGAGCTCCAGAAGGAGAGGCTGATTTTTTCGCTATTTGTGGCCGACCGAGGGAACCAGGCAAAGCGGACACATTACGGCGCAAGAGCCGTTGGCACTTAGAAAATATTCGCCAAAGTTGGCACGAGCTCCAGAATGAGAGGCTGATTTTTCGCCGTTTGTGGCCGACCGAGGGAACCAGACAAAGCGGACACATTACGGCGCAAGAGCCGTTGGCACTTAGGCGAGCTCCAGAAGGAGAGGCTGATTTTTCGCTATTTGTGGCCGACCGAGGGAACCAGGCAAAGCGGACACTTTACGGCGCAAGAGCCGTTGGCACTTAGGCGAGCTCCAGAAGGAGAGGCTGGTTTTTCGCCGTTTGTGGCCGACCGAGGGAACCAGGCAAAGCGGACACATTACGGCGCAAGAGCCGTTGGCACTTAGGCGAGCTCCAGAAGGAGAGGCTGATTTTTCGCTATTTGTGGCCGACCGAGGGAACCAGGCAAAGCGGACACATTACGGCGCAAGAGCCGTTGGCACTTAGAAAATATTCGCCAAAGTTGGCACGAGCTCCAGAAGGAGAGGCTGATTTTTCGCTATTTGTGGCCGACCGAGGGAACCAGACAAAGCGGACACATTACGGCGCAAGAGCCGTTGGCACTTAGAAAATATTCGCCAAAGTTGGCACGAGCTCCAGAAGGAGAGGCTGATTTTTCGCTATTTGTGGCCGACCGAGGGAACCAGGCAAAGCGGACACATTACGGCGCAAGAGCCGTTGGCACTTAGGCGAGCTCCAGAAGGAGAGGCTGATTTTTCGCCGTTCGTGGCCGACCGAGGGAACCAGGCAAAGCGGACACATTACGGCGCAAGAGCCGTTGGCACTTAGAAAATATTCGCCAAAGTTGGCACGAGCTCCAGAATGAGAGGCTGATTTTTCGCCGTTTGTGGCCGACCGAGGGAACCAGGCAAAGCGGACACATTACGGCGCAAGAGCCGTTGGCACTTAGGCGAGCTCCAGAAGGAGAGGCTGATTTTTTCGCTATTTGTGGCCGACCGAGGGAACCAGGCAAAGCGGACACATTACGGCGCAAGAGCCGTTGGCACTTAGAAAATATTCGCCAAAGTTGGCACGAGCTCCAGAATGAGAGGCTGATTTTTCGCCGTTTGTGGCCGACCGAGGGAACCAGACAAAGCGGACACATTACGGCGCAAGAGCCGTTGGCACTTAGGCGAGCTCCAGAAGGAGAGGCTGATTTTTCGCTATTTGTGGCCGACCGAGGGAACCAGGCAAAGCGGACACATTACGGCGCAAGAGCCGTTGGCACTTAGAAAATATTTGCCAAAGTTGGTGCGAGCTCCAGAAGGAGAGGCTGATTTTTCGCCATTCGTGGCCGACCGAGGGAACCAGACAAAGCGGACACATTACGGCGCAAGAGCCGTTGGCACTTAGAAAATATTCGCCAAAGTTGGCGCGAGCTCCAGAAGGAGAGGCTGATTTTTCGCCGTTCGTGGCCGACCGAGGGAACCAGGCAAAGCGGACACATTACGGCGCAAGAGCCGTTGGCACTTAGAAAATATTCGCCAAAGTTGGCGCGAGCTCCAGAAGGAGAGGCTGATTTTTCGCCGTTCGTGGCCGACCGAGGGAACCAGGCAAAGCGGACACATTACGGCGCAAGAGCCGTTGGCACTTAGAAAATATTCGCCAAAGTTGGCGCGAGCTCCAGAAGGAGAGGCTGATTTTTCGCCGTTCGTGGCCGACCGAGGGAACCAGGCAAAGCGGACACATTACGGCGCAAGAGCCGTTGGCACTTAGAAAATATTCGCCAAAGTTGGCGCGAGCTCCAGAAGGAGAGGCTGATTTTTCGCCGTTCGTGGCCGACCGAGGGAACCAGGCAAAGCGGACACATTACGGCGCAAGAGCCGTTGGCACTTAGAAAATATTCGCCAAAGTTGGCGCGAGCTCCAGAAGGAGAGGCTGATTTTTCGCCGTTCGTGGCCGACCGAGGGAACCAGGCAAAGCGGACACATTACGGCGCAAGAGCCGTTGGCACTTAGAAAATATTCGCCAAAGTTGGCGCGAGCTCCAGAAGGAGAGGCTGATTTTTCGCCGTTCGTGGCCGACCGAGGGAACCAGGCAAAGCGGACACATTACGGCGCAAGAGCCGTTGGCACTTAGAAAATATTCGCCAAAGTTGGCGCGAGCTCCAGAAGGAGAGGCTGATTTTTCGCCGTTCGTGGCCGACCGAGGGAACCAGGCAAAGCGGACACATTACGGCGCAAGAGCCGTTGGCACTTAGAAAATATTCGCCAAAGTTGGCGCGAGCTCCAGAAGGAGAGGCTGATTTTTCGCCGTTCGTGGCCGACCGAGGGAACCAGACAAAGCGGACACATTACGGCGCAAGAGCCGTTGGCACTTAGAAAATATTCGCCAAAGTTGGCGCGAGCTCCAGAAGGAGAGGCTGATTTTTCGCTGTTTGTGGCCGACCGAGGGAACCAGACAAAGCGGACACATTACGGCGCAAGAGCCGTTGGCACTTAGAAAATATTTGCCAAAGTTGGCGCGAGCTCCAGAAGGAGAGGCTGATTTTTCGCCATTCGTGGCCGACCGAGGGAACCAGACAAAGCGGACAGCTTGTGCGGCAGCCCACGCTGGCACTTAGAAAATATTCTGAAATTCTCACCGACTTCCGTGGTGGAGAGGCCGAATTTTTGCGATTCGGGTCCGAAAGGAGAACCGTCGCAATTCGGACAGCTTGTGCGGCAGCCCACGCTGGCACTTAGAAAATATTCTGAAATTCTCACCGACCTCCGTGGTGGAGAGGCCGAATTTTCGACATTCGGATCCGACCGGGGAACCGTCGCCACTCGGACAAGTTGTGCGGCAGCCCACGCTGGCACTTAGAAAATATTCTGAAATTCTCACCGACCTCCGTGGTGGAGAGGCCGAATTTTCGACATTCGGATCCGACCGGGGAACCGTCGCCACTCGGACAAGTTGTGCGGCAGCCCACGCTCGCACTTAGAAAATATTCTGAAATTCTCACCGACCTCCGTGGTGGAGAGGCCGAATTTTCGACATTCGGATCCGACCGGGGAACCGTCGCCACTCGGACAAGTTGTGCGGCAGCCCACGCTCGCACTTAGAAAATATTCTGAAATTCTCACCGACCTCCGTGGTGGAGAGGCCGAATTTTCGACATTCGTGGCCGACCGGGGAACCGTCGCCACTCGGACAACTTGTGCGGCAGCCCTCGGTGATTTTAGGACCGCTTTTTCACCCTCGCTGTCCGACCGGAGAACCGTCGTAGCTCGGACAGTTCGTGTGCCAGCATCCGCTGGCACTTAGAAAATTTTAAAAAAGAAAAAAATAGTCTTCTGCATATACGTTCTGACTATATTTTGCGATTAGGGGGTAAAGGTAATGAGTACAGTGACTAGGGGGACCAACTCATCGTACTCTGGCGCACCAACACGCCAAGGTTGGTACTGCACTTAGGCTGATTTTTGCGCTATTCGCGGCCGACCGGGGAACCAGCGCGGAGCGGACACATTACGGCGAATGAGCCGTTGGCACTTAGAAAATTTTTGAGCTTTTTTCGAACTTCCGTGAGGCTGATTTTGCGCTATTCGCGGCCGACCGGGGAACCAGCGCGGAGCGGACACATTACGGCGAATGAGCCGTTGGCACTTAGAAAATTTTTGAGCTTTTTTCGGACTTCCGTGTGGAGCTTTGGGGCCGTTCCGCCTAACTTTTTATGCCCGATTAGGCTTCCAGGGAGGCGGCTAAGCATTATTGACCAATCATGGAGCTTTTTTGGGACTTCCGTGTGGAGCTTTGGGGCCGTTCCGCCTAACTTTTTATGCCCGATTAGGCTTCCAGGGAGGCGGCTAAGCATTATTGACCAATCATGGAGCTTTTTTGGGACTTCCGTGTGGAGCTTTGGAGCCGTTCCGCCTAACTTTTTATGCCCGATTAGGCTTCCAGGGAGGCGGCTAAGCATTATTGACCAATCATGGAGCTTTTTTGGGACTTCCGTGTGGAGCTTTGGGGCCGTTCCGCCTAGCTTTTTATGCCCGATTAGGCTTCCAGGGAGGCGGCTAAGCATTATTGACCAATCATGGAGCTTTTTTGGGACTTCCGTGTGGAGCTTTGGAGCCGTTCCGCCTAACTTTTTATGCCCGATTAGGCTTCCAGGGAGGCGGCTAAGCATTATTGACCAATCATGGAGCTTTTTTGGGACTTCCGTGTGGAGCTTTGGAGCCGTTCCGCCTAACTTTTTATGCCCGATTAGGCTTCCAGGGACGCGGCTAAGCATTTTTAACAGAAATGGAGCTTTTTGAGGACCTCCACACGGAGCTCCAGGGCCGGTCCGCCTAACTTTTTATGCCCGATTAGGCTTCCAGGGAGGCGGCTAAGCATTATTGACCAATCATGGAGCTTTTTTGGGACTTCCGTGTGGAGCTTTGGAGCCGTTCCGCCTAACTTTTTATGCCCGATTAGGCTTCCAGGGAGGCGGCTAAGCATTATTGACCAATCATGGAGCTTTTTTGGGACTTCCGTGTGGAGCTTTGGGGCCGTTCCGCCTAACTTTTTATGCCCGATTAGGCTTCCAGGGAGGCGGCTAAGCATTATTGACCAATCATGGAGCTTTTTTGGGACTTCCGTGTGGAGCTTTGGAGCCGTTCTGCCTAACTTTTTATGCCCGATTAGGCTTCCAGGGAGGCGGCTAAGCATTATTGACCAATCATGGAGCTTTTTTGGGACTTCCGTGTGGAGCTTTGGGGCCGTTCCGCCTAGCTTTTTATGCCCGATTGGGCTTCCAGGGACGCGGCTAAGCATTTTTAACAGAAATGGAGCTTTTTGAGGACCTCCACACGGAGCTCCAGGGCCGGTCCGCCTCACTTTTTACGCCCGATTACGCTTCCAGGGACGCGGCTAAGCATTTTTGACCAATCATGGAGCTTTTTTGGGACTTCCAGCCGGTGCTTTGGGGGCCTTCCCCCTCACTTTCTACGCCCGATTGGGCTTCCAGGGACGCGGCTAAGCATTTTTAACAGAAATGGAGCTTTTTGAGGACCTCCACACGGAGCTCCAGGGCCGGTCCGCCTCACTTTTTACGCCCGATTACGCTTCCAGGGACGCGGCTAAGCATTTTTAACACGTTATGGAGCTTTTTGAGGACCTCCACACGGAGCTCCAGGGCCGGTCCGCCTCACTTTTTACGCCCGATTAGATTTGCATAATAATTTGGAACACGGTGCCGTGTTCCAAATTATTATGCGGGCTGGTGCTTGGGGCTGGCGTCCGCCTATAGTGGTTTAATTTCGGGAGGAAGATTCATTTTCGTCCCAAGCCCGCCGCTGGAGAAAATCTTAGGTACCAGGAGTGGATTTTTTTTGTCCACTCAGGAGGGGGACGTTGACTGGTTCGGTGTCCGGGGGAAAGTGCTCTTTTCTCGGCCAGGAGAAAGATGAGACTCCGAGCCCGCCGCTGGAGAAAATTTTAGGTACCAGGAGCGGATTTTTTTTTCTCCAGGGGCGTTCCGCCTAACATTTTACGCCCGATTACGCTTCCAGGGACGCGGCTAAGCATTTTTAACACGTTATGGAGCTTTTTGAGGACCTCCACACGGAGCTCCAGGGCCGGTCCGCCTCACTTTTTACGCCCGATTACGCTTCCAGGGACGCGGCTAAGCATTTTTAACACGTTATGGAGCTTTTTGAGGACCTCCACACGGAGCTCCAGGGCCGGTCCGCCTCACTTTTTACGCCCGATTACGCTTCCAGGGACGCGGCTAAGCATTTTTGACCAATCATGGAGCTTTTTTGGGACTTCCAGCCGGTGCTTTGGGGGCCTTCCCCCTCACTTTCTACGCCCGATTGGGCTTCCAGGGACGCGGCTAAGCATTTTTAACAGAAATGGAGCTTTTTGCGGAGCTCCAGCCGGTGCCACCGGCAGGCCGTGCACGCGGACGAGATGACCGAAAAAAGCTCCAGGAGAGCGGATGGACGCTTTTTAAGCACCGAGGCGGAGATCGCGGAGCTTTAATAGACTTCCAGCGGGCCCAAAGCGGCCAGGCAGACGGCGCAGCGCGACCTGGTACCTCGCACGGGACGCATCGCCCCCCCCGCGCACAGTTCCAGGGGGCCGGGATGACGTTTCAAAGCTGCCGCTGCAGCTGCGGCGGGGAGTGGCCTCCCTCCGGTGGACACGACGAGTAAATGACACCGGCCGCTGACGCAAACCCACGCCCGGCAGGAGAGCTCGGAAGGCGGCTAAGATTTCAAGGAAGACCCCCCCTGCGCAGACCTCCACTAGGCCGGGATGACTGTTCAGCTGTGGCGGGGAGTGGCCTCCCTCCGGTCGGCACGACGAGTAAATGACACCGGCCGCTGACGCAAACCCACGCCGGACAGGAGAGCTCGGAAGGCGGCTAAGATTTCAAGGAAGACCCCCCCTGCGCAGACCTCCACTATGCCAGGATGACTTTTCAAAGCTGCCTCTGCAGCTGCGGCGGGGAGTTGCCTCCCTCCGGTGGACACGACGAGTAAATACACCAGCACTTGCTCTTAGATTTGTTTCTTTTTTCTTTCTTTTAGCTTCCATAATGTTACCGGGCGCTGACGCAAACCCACGCCCGGCAGGAGAGCTCGGAAGGCGGCTAAGATTTCAAGGAAGACCCCCCCTGCGCAGACCTCCACTAGGCCGGGATGACTGTTCAGCTGTGGCGGGGAGTGGCCTCCCTCCGGTCGGCACGACGAGTAAATGACACCGGCCGCTGACGCAAACCCACGCCGGACAGGAGAGCTCGGAAGGCGGCTAAGATTTCAAGGAAGACCCCCCCTGCGCAGACCTCCACTAGGCCAGGATGACTTTTCAAAGCTGCCTCTGCAGCTGCGGCGGGGAGTTGCCTCCCTCCGGTGGACACGACGAGTAAATACACCAGCACTTGCTCTTAGATTTGTTTCTTTTTTCTTTCTTTTAGCTTCCATAATGTTACCGGGCGCTGACGCAAACCCACGCCCGGCAGGAGAGCTCGGAAGGCGGCTAAGATTTCAAGGAAGACCCCCCCTGCGCAGACCTCCACTAGGCCGGGATGACTGTTCAGCTGTGGCGGGGAGTGGCCTCCCTCCGGTCGGCACGACGAGTAAATGACACCGGCCGCTGACGCAAACCCACGCCGGACAGGAGAGCTCGGAAGGCGGCTAAGATTTCAAGGAAGACCCCCCCTGCGCAGACCTCCACTAGGCCAGGATGACTTTTCAAAGCTGCCTCTGCAGCTGCGGCGGGGAGTTGCCTCCCTCCGGTGGACACGACGAGTAAATACACCAGCACTTGCTCTTAGATTTGTTTCTTTTTTCTTTCTTTTAGCTTCCATAATGTTACCGGGCGCTGACGCAAACCCACGCCCGGCAGGAGAGCTCGGAAGGCGGCTAAGATTTCAAGGAAGACCCCCCCTGCGCAGACCTCCACTAGGCCGGGATGACTGTTCAGCTGCGGCGGGGAGTGGCCTCCCTCCGGTCGGCACGACGAGTAAATGACACCGGCCGCTGACGCAAACCCACGCCCGGCAGGAGAGCTCGGAAGGCGGCTAAGATTTCAAGGAAGACCCCCCCTGCGCAGACCTCCACTAGGCCGGGATGACTGTTCAGCTGCGGCGGGGAGTGGCCTCCCTCCGGTCGGCACGACGAGTAAATGACACCGGCCGCTGACGCAAACCCACGCCCGGCAGGAGAGCTCGGAAGGCGGCTAAGATTTCAAGGAAGACCCCCCTGCGCAGACCTCCACTAGGCCGGGATGACTTTTCAAAGCTGCCTCTGCAGCTGCGGCGGGGAGTTGCCTCCCTCCGGTGGACACGACGAGTAAATACACCAGCACTTGCTCTTAGATTTGTTTCTTTTTTCTTTCTTTTAGCTTCCATAATGTTACCGGGCGCTGACGCAAACCCACGCCCGGCAGGAGAGCTCGGAAGGCGGCTAAGATTTCAAGGAAGACCCCCCCTGCGCAGACCTCCACTAGGCCGGGATGACTGTTCAGCTGCGGCGGGGAGTGGCCTCCCTCCGGTCGGCACGACGAGTAAATGACACCGGCCGCTGACGCAAACCCACGCCCGGCAGGAGAGCTCGGAAGGCGGCTAAGATTTCAAGGAAGACCCCCCCTGCGCAGACCTCCACTAGGCCGGGATGACTGTTCAGCTGCGGCGGGGAGTGGCCTCCCTCCGGTCGGCACGACGAGTAAATGACACCGGCCGCTGACGCAAACCCACGCCCGGCAGGAGAGCTCGGAAGGCGGCTAAGATTTCAAGGAAGACCCCCCTGCGCAGACCTCCACTAGGCCGGGATGACTTTTCAAAGCTGCCTCTGCAGCTGCGGCGGGGAGTTGCCTCCCTCCGGTGGACACGACGAGTAAATACACCAGCACTTGCTCTTAGATTTGTTTCTTTTTTCTTTCTTTTAGCTTCCATAATGTTACCGGGCGCTGACGCAAACCCACGCCCGGCAGGAGAGCTCGGAAGGCGGCTAAGATTTCAAGGAAGACCCCCCCTGCGCAGACCTCCACTAGGCCGGGATGACTGTTCAGCTGCGGCGGGGAGTGGCCTCCCTCCGGTCGGCACGACGAGTAAATGACACCGGCCGCTGACGCAAACCCACGCCCGGCAGGAGAGCTCGGAAGGCGGCTAAGATTTCAAGGAAGACCCCCCTGCGCAGACCTCCACTAGGCCGGGATGACTGTTCAGCTGCGGCGGGGAGTGGCCTCCCTCCGGTCGGCACGACGAGTAAATGACACCGGCCGCTGACGCAAACCCACGCCCGGCAGGAGAGCTCGGAAGGCGGCTAAGATTTCAAGGAAGACCCCCCTGCGCAGACCTCCACTAGGCCGGGATGACTTTTCAAAGCTGCCTCTGCAGCTGCGGCGGGGAGTTGCCTCCCTCCGGTGGACACGACGAGTAAATACACCAGCACTTGCTCTTAGATTTGTTTCTTTTTTCTTTCTTTTAGCTTCCATAATGTTACCGGGCGCTGACGCAAACCCACGCCCGGCAGGAGAGCTCGGAAGGCGGCTAAGATTTCAAGGAAGACCCCCCCTGCGCAGACCTCCACTAGGCCGGGATGACTGTTCAGCTGCGGCGGGGAGTGGCCTCCCTCCGGTCGGCACGACGAGTAAATGACACCGGCCGCTGACGCAAACCCACGCCCGGCAGGAGAGCTCGGAAGGCGGCTAAGATTTCAAGGAAGACCCCCCTGCGCAGACCTCCACTAGGCCGGGATGACTGTTCAGCTGCGGCGGGGAGTGGCCTCCCTCCGGTCGGCACGACGAGTAAAGCTATTTAGGAAAATCTGAGATAAATATCACTTGCATAATAATTTGGAACACGGTCCCGTGTTCCAAATTATTATGCAAAATGTATTTAGACACCAGCAATCGCACTTAGATTTGTTTCTTTTTTCTTTCTTTTAGCTTCCATAATGTTACCGGGCGCTGACGCAAACCCACGCCGGGCAGGAGAGCTCAAAAGCCGGGTAACATTTCAAGGAAGCTATTTAGGAAAATCTGAGATAAATATCCTTTGCATAATAATTTGGAACACGGTCCCGTGTTCCAAATTATTATGCAAAATGTATTTAAGTGTCATAAAGATTACATTTTTTGTTTTTCAAGTACTGAAATCACCCTCAGTCATGGTACAGTCCATGGTAGTCTGCCAGGTGAGCGCAATTGTAGTAATTAACAAGTCTATTTAAGTTCCGCGTTTTTAAGCGTTCGGCCATTTCGTTCAACCATGGGGAGGAAAAAGGATCTCTCTGCTGTCGAGAAGCGTGAAATCGTTCGATGCCTTGGACAAGGTATGCAGACATTCGATATTTCACGAAAGCTTAAGCGTGACCATCGAACTTTAAAGAAATTCGTCGCTGATTCGGAGCACACGCGGGTCCGTGCAGATAAAGGCACAACTCGGAAGATATCTGCAAGACAAACACATCGAATCAAGAGGGCGGCTGCTAGCATGCCACTACGGACGAGCAAACAAATATTCGACGCCGCACGTGCCAGTCAAGTCCCACGAACGTCGAGGTGCAGGATCCTACAGAGCCTCGCAGTTATGCGGAAACCCTCCATTCGGCCACCCCTAAACAACGCGAACAAGCAGAAACGGCTGCAGTGGGCCCAGGATTACATGAAGACTAATTTTCAGACAGTCCTGTTCACTGATGAGTGTCGTGCAACACTCGACGGTCCAGGTAGGTGTAGAAATTTAGAATAATTGTCAATTTCTGTCTATGTGAAGCCCTTTGAGACTGCTTGTGATTTAGGGCTATACAAATAAACTTGATTTGACTTGACTTTACAGATGGATGGAGTCGTGGATGGTTGGTGGACGGCCACGATAGCCCAACAAGGCTGCGGCGTCAGCAAGGAGGTGGCGGAGTCATGTTTTGGGCCGGAATCATGGGGAGAGAGCTGCTTGGCCCCTTTAGGGTCCCTGAAGGCGTGAAAATGACGTCTGTAACGTATGTGGAGTTTCTGAGTAACCACTTTCGTCCATGGTACAACAGGAAGAACCGTGCTTTCCGGAGCAAAATCATCTTCATGCACGACAATGCACCATCTCATGCTGCAAGAAATACTTCAGCAGCTTTGGCTAATATGGGACTGAAAGGGGAGACGCTGATGGTGTGGCCCCCATCCTCCCCTGACCTCAATCCTATTGAAAACTTTTGGAGCATCGTCAAGCAGAAGATCTACGAGGGTGGGAGGCAGTTCACTTCCAAACAGCAGCTCTGGGAGGCTATTCTGAAATCCTGCAAAGACATTCAACCAGAAACTGTCCAAAATCTCACAAGGTCAATGGATGCAAGGATTGTGAAGCTGCTGTTAAATAAAGGCTCCTATGTTAAAATGTAACTTGTTTGTTTTTGATTGAAAAATCCGCCGGCCAAAGAGGGGGCGCGGACGCGAAACTCACGCCGGGCAGGAGAGCTCAAAAGCCGGGTAACATTTCAAGGAACCACCGCGGAGCCAAAGAGGGGGCGCGGACGCGAAACTCACGCCGGGCAGGAGAGCTTGAAAGCCGGGTAACATTTCAAGGAACCACCGCTGACTATTTTGGGAAAATCTGAGATAAATATCACTTGCATAATAATTTGGAACACGGTGAAAAGCCGGGTAACATTTCAAGGAACCACCGCGGAGCCAAAGAGGGGGCGCGGACACGAAACTCACGCCGGGCAGGAGAGCTTGAAAGCCGGGTAACATTTCAAGGAACCACCGCTGACTATTTTGGGAAAATCTGAGATAAATATCACTTGCATAATAATTTGGAACACGGTGTAAGTGCCAGCGTGGGCTGCCGCACAACTTGTCCGAGTGGCGACGGTTCCCCGGTCGGATCCGAATGTCGAAAATTCGGCCTCTCCACCACGGAGGTCGGTGAGAATTTCAGAATATTTTCTAAGTGCCAGCGTGGGCTGCCGCACAAGCTGTCCGAATTGCGACGGTTCTCCTTTCGGACCCGAATCGCAAAAATTCGGCCTCTCCACCACGGAAGTCGGTGAGAATTTCAGAATATTTTCTAAGTGCCAGCGTGGGCTGCCGCACAAGCTGTCCGCTTTGTCTGGTTCCCTCGGTCGGCCACGAATGGCGAAAAATCAGCCTCTCCTTCTGGAGCTCGCACCAACTTTGGCAAATATTTTCTAAGTGCCAACGGCTCTTGCGCCGTAATGTGTCCGCTTTGTCTGGTTCCCTCGGTCGGCCACAAACAGCGAAAAATCAGCCTCTCCTTCTGGAGCTCGCGCCAACTTTGGCAAATATTTTCTAAGTGCCAACGGCTCTTGCGCCGTAATGTGTCCGCTTTGTCTGGTTCCCTCGGTCGGCCACGAACGGCGAAAAATCAGCCTCTCCTTCTGGAGCTCGCGCCAACTTTGGCGAATATTTTCTAAGTGCCAACGGCTCTTGCGCCGTAATGTGTCCGCTTTGCCTGGTTCCCTCGGTCGGCCACGAACGGCGAAAAATCAGCCTCTCCTTCTGGAGCTCGCGCCAACTTTGGCGAATATTTTCTAAGTGCCAACGGCTCTTGCGCCGTAATGTGTCCGCTTTGTCTGGTTCCCTCGGTCGGCCACGAATGGCGAAAAATCAGCCTCTCCTTCTGGAGCTCGCACCAACTTTGGCAAATATTTTCTAAGTGCCAACGGCTCTTGCGCCGTAATGTGTCCGCTTTGTCTGGTTCCCTCGGTCGGCCACAAACAGCGAAAAATCAGCCTCTCCTTCTGGAGCTCGCGCCAACTTTGGCAAATATTTTCTAAGTGCCAACGGCTCTTGCGCCGTAATGTGTCCGCTTTGTCTGGTTCCCTCGGTCGGCCACGAACGGCGAAAAATCAGCCTCTCCTTCTGGAGCTCGCGCCAACTTTGGCGAATATTTTCTAAGTGCCAACGGCTCTTGCGCCGTAATGTGTCCGCTTTGCCTGGTTCCCTCGGTCGGCCACGAACGGCGAAAAATCAGCCTCTCCTTCTGGAGCTCGCGCCAACTTTGGCGAATATTTTCTAAGTGCCAACGGCTCTTGCGCCGTAATGTGTCCGCTTTGTCTGGTTCCCTCGGTCGGCCACGAATGGCGAAAAATCAGCCTCTCCTTCTGGAGCTCGCACCAACTTTGGCAAATATTTTCTAAGTGCCAACGGCTCTTGCGCCGTAATGTGTCCGCTTTGTCTGGTTCCCTCGGTCGGCCACAAACAGCGAAAAATCAGCCTCTCCTTCTGGAGCTCGCGCCAACTTTGGCAAATATTTTCTAAGTGCCAACGGCTCTTGCGCCGTAATGTGTCCGCTTTGCCTGGTTCCCTCGGTCGGCCACAAATAGCGAAAAACCAGCCTCTCCTTCTGGAGCTCGCCTAAGTGCCAACGGCTCTTGCGCCGTAATGTGTCCGCTTTGCCTGGTTCCCTCGGTCGGCCACAAATAGCGAAAAATCAGCCTCTCCTTCTGGAGCTCGCCTAAGTGCCAACGGCTCTTGCGCCGTAATGTGTCCGCTTTGCCTGGTTCCCTCGGTCGGCCACAAATAGCGAAAAATCAGCCTCTCCTTCTGGAGCTCGTGCCAACTTTGGCGAATATTTTCTAAGTGCCAACGGCTCTTGCGCCGTAAAGTGTCCGCTTTGTCTGGTTCCCTCGGTCGGCCACAAATAGCGAAAAATCAGCCTCTCCTTCTGGAGCTCGCGCAAGTGCCAACGGCTCTTGCGCCGTAATGTGTCCGCTTTGCCTGGTTCCCTCGGTCGGCCACAAATAGCGAAAAATCAGCCTCTCCTTCTGGAGCTCGTGCCAACTTTGGCGAATATTTTCTAAGTGCCAACGGCTCTTGCGCCGTAAAGTGTCCGCTTTGTCTGGTTCCCTCGGTCGGCCACAAATAGCGAAAAATCAGCCTCTCCTTCTGGAGCTCGCGCAAGTGCCAACGGCTCTTGCGCCGTAATGTGTCCGCTTTGTCTGGTTCCCTCGGTCGGCCACAAATAGCGAAAAATCAGCCTCTCCTTCTGGAGCTCGTGCCAACTTTGGCGAATATTTTCTAAGTGCCAACGGCTCTTGCGCCGTAATGTGTCCGCTTTGTCTGGTTCCCTCGGTCGGCCACAAATAGCGAAAAATCAGCCTCTCCTTCTGGAGCTCGTGCCAACTTTGGCGAATATTTTCTAAGTGCCAACGGCTCTTGCGCCGTAATGTGTCCGCTTTGCCTGGTTCCCTCGGTCGGCCACAAATAGCGAAAAATCAGCCTCTCCTTCTGGAGCTCGCGCCAACTTTGTCAAAAAATTTCTAAGTGCCAACGGCTCTTGCGCCGTAAAGTGTCCGCTTTGCCTGGTTCCCTCGGTCGGCCACAAATAGCGAAAAATCAGCCTCTCCTTCTGGAGCTCGCGCCAACTTTGTCGAAAAATTTCTAAGTGCCAACGGCTCTTGCGCCGTAAAGTGTCCGCTTTGTCTGGTTCCCTCGGTCGGCCGCAAATAGCGAAAAATCAGCCTCTCGCCCGTCAGGTACCAGGCGTTGGGGTACCAGGGGTAAGTGCAGTACCAGCTTTGGTCTGTTGGTGCGCCAGAGTACGATGAGTTGGTCCCCCTAGTCACTGTACTCATTACCTTTACCCCCAAATCGCAAAATATAGTCAGAACGAGTGTGGGGAACACAAGTTTTGGCCCCGAGAACCAGGCGGCTGGTGTCTCTAGCGATGTGTTCCCCCCCAAAAAGTGTTCACATGCTCGGACAGCGAACCTAGGAGCTACCGCAAAGCACTCTGGAAGTGCAAGAGCGAAAAATTTTCTAAGTACAAAAACTCTCGAAAATTTTCAAAGTGTCACAGTGCTCGAAAAATTTCAAAGTGCTACATGCTTTCCATCCAAGGAAGGAATAGTGGAGGACCGGCCGCCTCCTTAAACACAAGCCGGCGTAACGACGGGGAGGACCGGCCGCCTCCTTAAACACAGGCCGGTGGAACGTTTGGCAGAATTCTTCTCGTGGAGGACCGGCCGCCTCCTTAAACACAAGCCGGCGGAACGACGGGGAGGACCGGCCGCCTCCTTAAACACAGGCCGGTGGAACGTTTGGCAGAATTCTTCTCGTGGAGGACCGGCCGCCTCCTTAAACACAAGCCGGCGGAACGACGGGGAGGACCGGCCGCCTCCTTAAACACAGGCCGGTGGAACGTTTGGCAGAATTCTTCTCGTGGAGGACCGGCCGCCTCCTTAAACACAGGCCGGTGGGAACGGTTGGCAGAATTGCGTGACGGCCGCCTGCTCCCGGCGTCCGCACGTGAACGAACACCCCCTCCCGGGGACGGCCGTCTGCTCCCGACCGCCGTCCTTCACCCCCTCACCTTCCGGACCCCCGTCTGCTCCCGGCGGGCCTCCGAGTACCCCCACCTTCTCCCGAACTGACCGACAGGCAATGAGACCCGCCTTGGTAGGGCCCCCACCGGCCCCGGCTCGCGCCGGCGTTGGGTGGACGGTTCCTCCCCACTTGCGGGTCGCTCTCCACGGAGGACCGGTCGCCTCACTAAACATAGGCCGGGCGAAAATCTGCGAATGTTATACATCCAAGGAGGGAGGACCGGCCGCCTCCTTAAACCACCGGCCGGGCGAAAATATGCGAATGTTATACATCCAAGGAGGGAGGACCGGTCGCCTCACTAAACATAGGCCGGGCGAAAATCTGCGAATGTTATACATCCAAGGAGGGAGGACCGGCCGCCTCCTTAAACCACCGGCCGGGCGAAAATCTGCGAATGTTATACATCCAAGAAAGGAAGGAAGGAGGGAACCGGCCGCCTCCTTAAACACAGGCCGGGCGAAAATCTGCGAATCTTATCCATCCAAGGACGGAGGACCGGCCGCCTCCTTAAACACAGGCCGGTGGGAACGGTTGGCAGAATCGCGTGACGGCCGCCTGCTCCCGGCGTCCGCACGTGAACGAACACCCCCTCCCGGGGACGGCCGTCTGCTCCCGGCCGCCGTCCTTCACCCCCCTCAGCTTCCGGACCCCCGTCTGCTCCCGGCGGGCCTCCGAGTACCCTCCCCTTCTCCCGAACTGACCGACTGGCACTCATGACCCGCCTTGGTAGGGCCCCCACCGGCCCCGGCTCGCGCCGGCGTTGGGTGGACGGTTCCTCCCCACTTGCGGGTCGCACTCTAGCGCCTCGGCCGCCGCGAGAGCGTGCGCTACGCGCCGCCCCCGCAGGCCTTGGCGCGACCGAACGGCAGCGAGACCGAGACGCCCCGAATCACCCACCTAGAGGAAATCAACGGAGGCCGAGCGCGCGATCCGATTGCGGCACGCCGCGTGGGTGTCCGCCGGCCGCGCCGGTCTACCGCGAATGCTGTTTCTCAAACCCTTGCCTAACCAGACGGCACCGCGGGATGTGTTGTCGCAACTCTGCTCGACTATCCGAATAGCCTTTCCCGACTACCGCGTTGCGGGAGGCGTCTTTCGTGCCGCCGGTGGCGTATGACCTTCCGCGAGAGGCGTGCGGGCTCGGGGGGGCCGCAACGACCGAGTCTGACTCGGACGGGGCGCAGCTTCCCTCCCGGTCGCAGCAATAAGCGCCGAACGCAGCGTTGGTCACCAGCCACCCCGGCGGGTTCGTCGGGAGCGCCGGTACCCTTCCGTAGCTAGTTGCCAGCTGGCCACAGCGGGCCGCACCGACCGAGTCTGACTCGGACGGGGCGCAGCTTCCCGTCTGGGTGACAGCGGCGCTGAGAACGGCGGGGCGGCCGGAACCCCTTCGACCCCCCGGCTCCCACCAGTGTCGATCAAACTCCGCATCCTGGCCGTAGCGCGAGACCGGCGGGCCGCAACGACCGAGTCTGACTCGGACGGGGCGCAGCTTCCCGCTTGGGCCTCGGCGCGCGCGCCT
>NC_083741.1:5912207-6019707 GCF_033458585.1 Syngnathus typhle | reverse complement strand
CGACCGCCACCCCCCGACCGCCACAAGGCGACCGCCACAAGGCGACCGCCACCGGCCCCAAGCGCCAGCCCCGACCGCCACCCCCCGACCGCCACAAGGCGACCGCCACAAGGCGACCGCCACAAGGCGACCGCCACAAGGCGACCGCCACAAGGCGACCGCCACAAGGCGACCGCCACTGGCCCCAAGCGCCAGCCCCGACCGCCACCCCCCGACCGCCACAAGGCGACCGCCACAAGGCGACCGCCACCGGCCCCAAGCGCCAGCCCCGACCGCCACCCCCCGACCGCCACAAGGCGACCGCCACAAGGCGACCGCCACAAGGCGACCGCCACAAGGCGACCGCCACTGGCCCCAAGCGCCAGCCCCGACCGCCACCCCCCGACCGCCACAAGGCGACCGCCACAAGGCGACCGCCACCGGCCCCAAGCGCCAGCCCCGACCGCCACAAGGCGACCGCCACAAGGCGTTAGTGGCCGCGCCCGGTACTTTACTGGACCCTATTTGGCCCGCGGACCGGCCGGCGTCGCTTCCTTGAATGCTTAGCCGCCTTTCGAGCTGCCATGCCGGGCTTGAGTTAGTGGTTTGCGCCCGGTACTTTACTGGACCCTATTTGGCCCGCGGACCGGCCGGCGTCGCTTCCTTGAATGCTTAGCCGCCTTTCGAGCTGCCATGCCGGGCTTGAGTTAGTGGTTTGCGCCCGGTACTTTACTGGACCCTATTTGGCCCGCGGACCGGCCGGCGTCGCTTCCTTGAATGCTTAGCCGCCTTTCGAGCTGCCATGCCGGGCTTGAGTTAGTGGTTTGCGCCCGGTACTTTACTGGACCCTATTTGGCCCGCGGACCGGCCGGCGTCGCTTCCTTGAATGCTTAGCCGCCTTTCGAGCTGCCATGCCGGGCTTGAGTTAGTGGTTTGCGCCCGGTACTCTACGTTAAAAGTCAGGCGGAACGGCTCTGAAGCTCCAGACGGAAGTCCGAGAAAAGCTCCATGGTTGGTTAAAAATGCTTACCCGCCTCCCTGGAACCCCAATCGGGCGTAAAATGTTAGGCGGAACGGCTCTGAAGCTCCAGACGGAAGTCCGAGAAAAGCTCCATGGTTGGTTAAAAATGCTTACCCGCCTCCCTGGAACCCCAATCGGGCGTAAAATGTTAGGCGGAACGGCTCTGAAGCTCCAGACGGAAGTCCGAGAAAAGCTCCATGGTTGGTTAAAAATGCTTACCCGCCTCCCTGGAACCCCAATCGGGCGTAAAATGTTAGGCGGAACGGCTCTGAAGCTCCAGACGGTGCTTCCTTGAATGCTTATCCGCCTTTCGAGCTCTCCTGCCCGGCGTGGGTTTCGCGTCCGCGCCCGGTACATTATGGAAGCCAAAAAAAAAATAAAAAATTCTAAGTGCGAGTGGGACCGGCCTGGGGGGCTTCCTTGAAAGCCCATCCGCCCTCCGAGCTCTCCCACCGGTCGTGGGTTGGCGTCCGCCACTGCTCAAAGCGAACTTCAAATCATCTGCTTAATAATGTGGAACGCCATTCTTGAGTAGTTTCTCCTTAATGTGGGCTCAACTGGCCGGTAATCATCACCGGTGTCTGAAATTGATCTCAGTTATCCAAAGAGCCCTCACACGGAATACCGTCCATGAGTTTAATTGAAAAACAAAAAATTTTATCTTTCTGACACTTAAATACGATTTGCATAATAATTTGGAACAGGGTGTACAGAGGTATTTTAACTTGCCACAAAAGGGAATAAACTTCAATGACGAAATCAAACACGTGAAAAATGAGGTGAGAAGCTTGGTGGTTATAAAAAGTAAAGTTATAAAAGTAAGAAGCAGGGAAAGAGAAATAAAAGGAGAAAATGCACTAGGTACTTATTTTAAAAAAAAATCATGAAGGAGTTGGAATGTCCAAATTGCAAAAATCGTTCAAATTCCGAATATATCCTGTAGTTAAGTAACAAAAAAGAAGGAATTAATTATAAATGTTAATTTATTAACAGTTATTAAACAAACTCAGTCAAACTGCTGGTGTTTCACCATTCAAACAAATATCAAACAAATATCAAACATCACAAACATAAAAAAACATTGACTCTAGTGTAGGAGAGCTTTCACAAGAAAGTACTGCTTCTACAAATGTGGCTTACAATCAATCAATCAATCAATCAATCAATCAATCAATCAATCAATCAATCACACCAGAGATTAGCTTTGTGGGCAGAAACCTGGCAGAAACAGTTCTATTTTCTGATTGGCTGCTGCACAAGACCATGGGGCCCCTTTAGATTCAAGATTTTTTATTAGCCATGTTTGAGCATGCCAAACAAGGAATTTGACTTTGGTACATCTCAGCCTCTGTTCAACATTTAGGTAACTAACAACACTCAGGACATGTGGGAAAATTGACAAATATTCTCAAACATCCCCTGATCTTAAACTCCCAGGAGGGCAAGGAAAAACTCAAAACTCCTACTAGGGGAAATGAGAAACCTTGAGAAGAGACCACAGATGGGAGGATTCCTCTTCTAGGATGACCATGCTGCAATGGATGCAAAGTGGACACAGTACACATAATACAGACAATTCAAAATAAAGCGTCGAGAGGAAGATGTTATTGCACAGCAATGTCTCTGAGACTCTAAGAGTGGTGTGAGTTCATTAGAGGGACAGCCAGGGGAACTAACCTGTCTCTGTGTCTGCTGGTTTTGACATACAGAGCTCTGTAACGCCGTCCGGAGGGGAGTAGTTCGAACAGGCTGCAACCTGGGTGAGAAGGGTCTGTAGAGATGTTCCTTGCACGTTTCCTGGTCCTGGACAGGTATAAGTCTTGGATAGATGGGAGGTTGATTCCAATGATCTTTTCTGCAGTCCTGATTGTCCGTTGCAGTCTGTGCTTGTCTTGTTTGGAGGCTGATCTAAACCAGACAGTGATGGAGCTGCAGAGGACAGACTGGATGATGGCAGTGTAGAAGGTCTTCAGAAGCTCTCGCAGCAGGTTGAACTTCTTGAGCTGTCTCAGGAAGTACAGCCTCTGCTGGGCCTTCTTCCGTACAGAGTCTATGTGGCCGGTCCATTTCAGGTCCTGAGAGATCGTGGTTCCCAGGAACTTGAAGGTGTCTGTGGAGAGAATAGTATTACTGCGGATAGTGAGGGGTAAAAGTGGTGAAGGGTCTCGCCTGAAATCCACTGTCATCTCCACGGTCTTGAGCGGGTTCAGCTCCAGATGGTTTTGGCTGCACCAGTGGACCAGCCGCTCCACCTCCTGTCTGTACGCAGTCTCATCACCGTCCTGGATCAGTCCGATGAGAGTGGTGTCGTCTGCATACTTCAGGAGCTTCACAGGAGAGTCACCTGAGGAGAAATCATTGGTGTAGAGAGAGAAGAGCAGTGGGGAGAGGACACACCCCTGAGGGGCTCCAGTATTGGTGGTCTGGGTGTCAGATGTGATCCCCCCCAGCCTCACACGCTGTCTCCTGTTGGTCAGGAAGCTGGTGATCCACTGACAGGTGGAGGCAGGCACTGCAAGCTGGATGAGCTTCTGTTGGAGGATGTCAGGAGCGATGGTGTTGAACGCCGAGCTGAAGTCCACGAACAAGATCCTGGCGTACGTTCCTGGGGTGTCCAGGTGGTGCAGGATGTAGTGCAGTCCCATGTTGACCGCATCATCCACTGACCTGTTTGCCCGGTAGGCAAACTGGAGAGGGTCAAGCAGGGGGCCCATGACCTCCTTCAGGTGGTTCAGCACTAACCTCTCGAAAGATTTCATGACCACAGATGTCAGTGCGACGGGTCTATAGTCATTCAAACCTGTGATGGCGGGCTTCTTGGCCACTGGAACGATGGTGGAGCTCTTGAAACACGAGGGCACCTCACACAGGTCCAGAGAACGGTTGAAGATCCATTCAAAGGTGGGCGCCAGCTGCTCAGCGCAGACTTTCAAGCAGGAAGGTGACACGCCGTCTGGGCCCGGTGCCTTCCTGGTCTTTTGTCTCCGTAACATCTGGCGCACTTCCGCGGATCTGGAGTGCGGGCGCGGCCTCTGCAAGAGAGAGAGTGGGTGACAACGATGATAGAGGTGTAGACAGAGCAGTTGTGGGGAGAGGTGAGTATGTAGATTGTGCTGCAGAAAGTCCCGCTGTGTGGGAGGACCGATCAAACCTGCAGTAGAACTTTGACAGGAAAGCAAATCCATTTGTATCATAAAAGGACTTTTGACTTGTGATCTGGCGCTCCCTGTGTGGAGTTTGCATGTTCTCCCCGTGCCTCCGTGGGTTTTCAACCCACATCACAAAAACATGCTTGGTCAGCCGATTGAGTATTCCCAATTGCCCATAGGTGTGAGTGCAAGTGCGAATGATTGTTTGTCTCTGTGTGCCCCGCAATTGGCTGGCAACCAGTTACAACGTGTCACCCCCCTACTGCCCAATGAGTGCTGGTATAGGCTCCAGCACGCCCACGAACCCCCCCCACCCCCCTCGGTACACGTAATGGATGGAATTCAATGGAGATCAGTTTAGGGCCTGAAGAGCAGCAACGTGTGCATACTCTTATTAGTTTATACAAAGTGATATACTTCATCATATCAATCAATGTGTAAATAATTTATCCAAACATAGTTGCTCAATCAGAGCACAGACACAGCACACAGAGCTTTTTTACTTTCACTTACACATAGGCAGAGAGCACAGACACGGCACACAGAGCTCAGTTAAGTTCCATGACACATAGTCACAAAACATTCAGTGGATAACAGGATATTCAAGTGATAACAGAGCAGATGTCTACCCTATAAGGACATGTTTTCCTGAGTTCATGAGTTCCTGCTTTTGGTCAGTATAAAGCCTTCTGATCTGGAGTGTGACATTGTTGTTACATCTGCTGAAGTGCCTTGTGCACTAACCGCCAGTAAACAACCCGAAATCTTGCAATTAAAGAACCACCTGTTACTCCACATCTTTGTTTTCCTTGCGCAACGACGGACATCTTTAACAAAATGCAACAGGCTGTTTTAGCTAAACCTCGGCCGAGGTTCAATTCCCCGACGCTGTGTCTATTTCTTTGTGTTAAAAAGAGTCAGCGGGAGTAAGCAGCAAAGATAATTTTTGCTGCATATGTTGGTTGCAGTTCTGGGTGACTGTAAGCTTAGGGCTGGGTGTTCTTGAGACACTAGGATTTTGCTGCTGATCTGACACAAAAAAAGGAACACTTCCCTTTCCGGTTGGTTATATTGCCCAGTTTTCAAAGCCACAGACATGTCAGGTTATTGTCAGACCACTCCATTACTCCGTTTTTCTCCTCTTATTTACTGGGTTATTTGTTTATTAACAAAAAGGGGGGGCGTATGGGTGGGGGGGGAGAGACAATAGGATATAGTTAATAACAGGACATCGGTCAGCAGTGCGAAGGAGATGGATGGAGGAGCAGGAGGGGCGGGAGCGGAGGTTGTTGAAGTTGGCAGTACGGGCCTTTCTACGGGAGGTGGGGGTGACGGGGGGTTGGTAGTCCAAAAAGAGGAGACGGGTGAGCCATCGGGGAAGTGCCGGTCCGGATGTAGCGACGACGGCGAAGGATCCCAGCCTCGTGTGGAAGCAGCAGTGGACCAGGTGGTGATGCCTGTCGACCTCGACTCCACCCGCTCGAACGGCAGGCCCCAACGCACCACGGCGGCACACAGCAGAGCCACGGTTGGCGAGCCCGCAGGGAGTGGAGCCCGTCGCTCGAGACTGCCGGACGGAAGGCCAGAGAGCCAGGCCAGAGCTGCCGTCGAGTCCACAGCAGGCGGCCACAGGCTCAGACTCGGGAGGCAGGAGGGTCCGGTGGTGGTTTTGGCCAGTTGGCTGTTGGCTAGCTGGCTAACGTAGCTGGTTGTCCGAGGGAGAGGAAACACATAGGTGAGAGCGGAGCTGCAGGAATGCGAAGTGGACTGAAGACAACACGAGAAAAGTAAAAGAAGAGACGGGTGCACTGAAAACGGGAAAACGAAAAACAAGTAACAGACACGGTCCGGGACAGAAGCGGCAGTCAACAAATCTGACGCCAGCGTGCTCTATCCCGGAAGACAACAGACGGTGGGGGGAGCTAATTGATCAGACAGCAATAAGCTGCAGTCTTTTTAAACTGTGCATTTAAACTCCTGTATGCCAGCCTCCTTCCCCTCGAAGCTCCACCATCCTCCTCCGATACCAGCCCCAGGTGTCGAGCCTAAGTAAACACCTATAACCAGTGATGGTGTAGTATGTTTTTATTCTGGTCTTATTCTATGTATATTTCATTTGTAAGTCTAGGTTGTGACCAAGTTCAGGCACTGGTCGAGTTCATGCGGGATATTGGGGTCTGGCTTCAGATATGTAGATTTACTGGCAAGACTGTGTAGGGTCTGCTGGGCAGACTAGCGGTCTATATGTCAACCAGAAACCACAGTTATAAATTACAGGCAACATTATCTGAATCTGCCTTGGTGCACTATCCATTGACCCATTCACCCTCCAAGTTATGCCTATCGACTGTAGACAAGTGTGTGGAAAATTGTAATTGTCCAACGGAAGACAGTTCAACAACAGTGAACAGCAGAGAAGTTCAGCAAGGTAATTTGGTATTGCCATGACCCGGATTCGAACCGGGGTTGCTGCGGCCACAACGCAGAGTACTAACCACTATACGATCATGGCCTACATGCAATAGCTTTAAATATGTTGGAAACGTTTAGGATCTTCAGCAAGTGCACATTGGCAGACCATGAAAGAATATTGAAATGTTTGTGGAACTATCCGATGACTGTGCAGATCTGATGATCCCAAAGACCTGAGGTGAGACAACATTGACAAAATGTTTTTCTTTATTGACAGTGTCACTTCTTTTGTGGCTTACTTCTTTTTCGGTTCCCAGCTTGGCACAACGTCCATACTGTATCGTATCAACATAAAACATCAACGCACAGGTGAGGTGGCCGAGAGGTGAAGGTGATGCATTGCTAATCCGTTGTCCTTTTCACGCATGGGTCCACATCCCATCCTTGTTGAAGGGTGCCGTCAGATTGTTGAATCTAAAAACTCTTATTTGTTGCCGAAGCTTGCCTTCCGGACTACTTCCTCAACCGGCGCTCAATTCACTGACGGGCAGTTTATTACTTTGTGCGAAATAGCATTTAAGCAGGTTTTCGACCCAAGTGCGTTAACCTGTGTTTGCAGCAGCGTAATTGTATAGATGCATTCGTTGTGCATGCGTCTAAACCAGGGATGGGCAAACTTTTGACTTGCGTGCCGAATTGGGATTTAAATTTGGACCGGGAGGCCGAACCAGGAGCAGATGGATGTAGTTTTTGAGTGAAGATTCAAGATTCAAGAGTTTTTATTCGCCATGTTTGAGCTTGCCAAACAAGGAATTTGACTTCGGTAAAGTGAAGTAATATAAATGATATAAATATAAATGTAAATGATATAAATATAAATTTAAAGGTCATTGCATAAAAGGTTTTGGCATTTAGTAGGTAGTAATGCATGGATATTCGAAAAAAAAGCTTTTTGAAAACAAATGCATTTATTAATTAACAGCATTAAAAAGAATGTCATCAAAAAACTACTATCAGTGACTCTTATTAAACACGACACTGTTATTTTGAATAACCGTTTCCATCACTTCAGCAGCTGTAGGTCAGATTTTTGAAAGATGTTTATTTAGGCAAAATCACATAAAACGGCAAACATTCTGACCAAATACATCATCTTGAAGAATCAGTGAAAGAATACATCTAAATAAAGTACCGTATTTTTCAGACAATAAGTCACGTTTTTTTTCATGGTTTGGGTGGGGGGGGTTGACTTATACTCAGGAGTGACTTGTTTGTGAAATTATTCACAAATTTTCAAAATTCCAAAATCCGCGATGTAGTGAAACCGCGATGTAGCAAGGGATTATTGTAATTTGAACTGCAATTGACATCAGCGGCGCGGCGCACACGGCATTGTTTACATAAAGGACAAGGGATTCGATCACGGGATTTAATGACTTGGAGTGACAGAGATTGTTTGATAAAATTGTTGTTTATAATTATATGGGCCTGTGAAATAATTTTAACTGCAATTTATGACGAGTCCGACGTCAGCGGCGCAGCGCTCACGCGGCGTTGTTTACATAAAGGACGAAAATTTTGATCGATGAATTTAATGATTTGGAGTGACACAGATGTATACTTTATACTGTGTGCCGGAAATGGAGAGTAATTGGTCACACTTTTGAAGAGTGTAGTAATGGCAGAAAGTGCAATCTCTGTGGAGAAAGTGATCATCTCTACAGAAAGTGTCCAGTCTTTTGCCAACAAACTGAAGGCCGGGAGAAAAATGACACAGGTGAAGGAAAATGATGGTAAAGGGAAGGGGCATATGGTAAGCACACAAATGGAAAGTGACATTTCACAAGAAATAGCCACAGATGAGTTGAGTGCAGACACTTAGATTTTTGTGTGCAAAAAGCTAAAAGACTCGCATCTGAACGGTCCTCTGAATCGCTGTCGACGTCAGAGGAGAGAGGAAAGCCTGGGAGCCCAGATAGTGAGCTGGATGAGTCCAGAGTATTCCCTTCCAACTCACCAAATGAAATCTCCTTTTTAAATATATGCCTACAATCGACACCCAAAAGCCGCAATACCATGAATTTAAGGTTGAGGGAGAGAACGTCACCAGACGCAACCAGGAAAGGTCGCCGGCGGCCAAGTTCTGCCTGTGGTACCGCAATAAAGGAGTTACTGTCAAAAGAAATAACTTAACAAATATGAGACCCACTTCACTGGTTCTTTTATCTCAAACAAAAGAACCAGTGAAGTGATTAACAAGTAAAAACAAAATGAACTTAGTACAAAAAATATGAGACCCTCTATAGGAGTATTATACTAATGACACGAACCCCATTAACCATCAATGTTAGAAGTGTATAATCCAAGATTAGAGCACTCAGTGTCTTATCCTCCTTAAAAACCCTCAAGGCCCATATGATTTTAATTCAAGAATGCGGCATACCCTTTTTATTTAATATTATTTTATTATTAGTAATTAGAAATTACAGACAGTGGGAGGAGATGTTGCCCTATCCATCATTATGGAGTGGGTCAAATGAAAACCGCAATGATGGACTGACCATTTTAATAAATAACCCCCGGATTCTTTTAAACAGGAGCATAGTGTACTTTGAGCATTGATTATGTACTCACACGACTAAAACCTGTTTTCTTTTCGGATCACTTAATACTGTCTTGCACTCTGTCAGTTCCCTCTGGCGTGACTACGTATTTGGAGGTTCGTGGAAACTAAAGGTTCGTGCTCCCTGCTTGATGATGAGGCTTTGGTTGCTCACTACAGGGCGCTCTATAAGAACTGGCAGACCCTTCAGGACTTGTACAAATCCCGGGCACAGTGATGGGAAAAGATAAAGGTAAGAATTCAGATTTTCTTTAAAAGAGCAGGAAATGAAACGCATGTTAGGAAGGAAAAATTGACTACAGAGGTATTTTAACTTGCCACAAAAGGGAATAAACTTCGATGACGAAATCAAACACGTGAAAAATGAGCTGAGAAGCTTGGTGGTTATAAAAAGTAAAGGCATAATAATAAGAAGCAGGGAAAGAGAAATAAAAGGAGAAAATGCACCAGGTACTTATTTTAAAAAAAAATCATGAACAAAGGAGTTGGAATGTCCAAATTGCAAAAAGAGAATGTAAAAATTACAGAGCAAAGTAGTGAAATACAGTGGAGCCTCGGTTTTCAACCACAATCCGTTCCAGAAGGCTGTTCGAGAAGTGAATCGTTTGAATTCCGAATCATGTTTTCCGATTACAAATTATGGAAAAAAATGTAATCCGTTCCACGCAAAAAAAACCAACGCCATTTTAAGTCATTTTTTCATTTGCGCATTTTTGTCCGAACGTGCAACCGTAGCGCGTCGCCGACCACGCAACTACACCGCGCTGCCCGCATTATTGTGACAGAGTCGTCGCTGAAATTTAGAAAATATTTTTAATGTCCTGATGTACTTTCCAAAATTTAAGTGGACCTCAGTTCGCAGGGAGCTTAATTTGGTCCAATCACGCAACCGCAGCGCTCCGGGCGCTCACTGTCACATTGCTTTACGAGCGTCTTTGTGTTTTAGGATGGCTCTACTCCTCCCACTTGCTTCCTTTGGAGGCATGATTAGAGTTGATGCAATCCTCAGAGTAACGAGAATGTAATAACAAACGGAGTCAGTTGGCATGCGGGTCCTCTCGGCTCATCTCGCGAGGTTCGACAACCGAAATTTCGTCCGACATCCGAAACAAAAAAATCTCGAATTTTTTGTTCGACTACCATTTTATTCGAGAACCGGGACGTTCGAAAACCGAGGCTCCACTGTAAATGAAACAGTAGAAAACTACTTTCAGAGATTGTATGATAGGGGAGACATACGCTGAGACAATGTCAGATGTATTCGATTTTATTGTAAAAACAGTTAAAGATAAAGAGCTACTAACAAAATATTTTACCCAAAAGGATATAAACAAATGTGTAAAACAATTTAAGAAAGCAAAAGCCCCAGGGGTGGATGGAATATGTTTGGAGTTTTACCTAACGTTTTGGGACATTTTACTTACTGTTTTTAATGAAATGGATCAAACAGAGCACCTACCAGACAGCTGGAGAGCAGGGATTGTGACATTATTACACAAAAAAGTAGATAAAACGGATCTTAGTAACTGGCGACCTATTGCGCTTTTAAATGTCGATTGCATCCATCCATCCATCCATCCATCCATCCATCTATCCATCCATCCATCCATCCATCCATCCATCCATCCATCTCTTCCACTTATCCAGGGTCGTGTTGCGGGGGCAGCAGCTTTAGGAGGGACTCCCAGACTTCCCTCTCCTCAGCCACTTCATCCAGCTCATCCCGGGGGATCCCAAGGAGTTCCCAGGCCAGCCGAGAGACAGTCTCTCCAGCGCATCCTGGGTCGTCCACGGGGTCTCCTACCAGTGGGACATGCCCAAAACACCTCCCCGTATCCTGTCTTAACAAAGTAGTAGAACAAAGTGCTAAGATTCTTTGAACTGATTGACCAGCTGCAGAGGAAGCAATCAAAGTTGTTCTGTTTACACATCGTAAAACGCCCCGCTATGATTTGACCAGAGCCCAGGGGTTCACCCCCATCCTGTGCATTCTCCCCCCCACTCTGTTTCTCTCAATAAATATGCTCTTGCAAGAGGCCCAAGTCAGACTTCGTTCGAGCATCGCTGTATACACAGTGACGCATGACTTCTCCACTTGCAAGTGCTTAAAGGGCATACTCTCCCGTGTGGTTCTTGCAAACACTGACATTTTGGTGCCGTGACCTGGATTCCAACATACCCACTGCTGACCGACGGACGACGATGCGCTGTACACCGTCGACGGGCCAGCGTCCATTAGCCAGACCTGGTAAAGAAAGACCTGGGAAGGAAATTTTTCACTGGGCCAGCATCTTAGGTCTGCCTTCGTCTGACAGCGGCGGATTGACGGGATCCGGCAGTGCAATGAACCAGGGGACAAGTAAGTTAAAGCCCTAAAGTTGTGTGATTGTGCTGTTGTGAAATGCGTAAAAGGTAGAAGTGCACAAGATACGACTTTGGTTTGTCCGAGCTATGAGATACGGCTTTGGTTTGTCCGGGCTATGAGATACGGCTTTGGTTTTTCCAAGCCAAGAAACAGCTGGGGTTCTAGTCCCAGTGGAAGGAAGAGGGCTAAGAAAAAACAGAGCTTCTTTTTCTTAATTGAAGGAGGACGTAGATTCTTTTTTTGTCCATTTTTCCAAGCTGTTTGCCTGAAGGTTGTGTGATTGAAAGTGTCAAAGTGGTAGGATAAATTGACTAAAAAAACAGTTCTAGCATTAATCCACGGAAATAACATAGGTTAGGAATTTGTTGAAAGGTCAATTTAAATAAACCTGCATTGAGAATCTTCAAAATAAAAAAATTGGAAAAGAAATATAAAAACCTAAAATACCAAATTAAGATGGGAAATAAAAACGGTAAATCTCTAGCTCTTGAAGGAGATGAGAAGTTCATGGCGAGTAGATTTCTTAATTGTATGCGATACATGCCGAAGTGGAAGACAAAGTATGGAGTAGAAGGGAAGTTGAAATGTGGAAGATAGTAGTTGAAGTTTAGGAGGAGAGTGTGGCTAGGATAACAAAGGGACAGAGAAAGGAAAGAAAAGAGAGAGAATTGAATTGCGCTAGAGCAGGGGTGGGCAAACTTTTTGACTCGCGGGCCGAACTGGGTTCTAAATTTGGACCGGCGGGCCGGACAAGGAGCAGATGGACGTAGGCGTTGTGTGAAGTCATATAAGCGACCTGTAAAGGTCATTGCATAAAAGATCTTGGCCTTTAGTAGGTAGTAAAGCATGGATATTCCAAACAATTTTTTTTGAAAACAAATGCATTTATTAACAGCATTAAAAAAATAATTCACTAAAAAACTGCTATCAGTGATTCTCATAAAATACGACACTGTTATTATGAAGAACAATCTCCATCACTTCAGTGCCTGCAGGTCAGATTAATGCAGTGCTTCTCAAATAGTGGGGCACCCCCCTTGGGGGGCGCCGTGCTATACCTGGGGGGGCGCGTGTGACCCTGGGGAACAGGCTTTTTTTTTGCAGTACTAGAATAAAGTGTAATTGCGCATCTTCCCAGCAGGGAGCAGTGGCGCTCTCATTGTTACTTCTGTGACGTTTGCGACAGTGCAACATTTTACGACTTACAAGACAAGTTAGGATAGTCACGGTGGGGAGGGGGGGGCGCGAATAGTTTTCTTCTTGCTAGGGGGGGGGCGTAACAGAAAATAATTGAGAAGCACTGGATTAATGAAAGATGTTTATCTTATGAGATCACATCAAACGGCAAACATTCTGACCAAATATATCTTGAAGAATCGGTGAAAGCATACATCCAAATAAAGTAATCAAAACAGCAACACGGTGAGGGGTATCTGAAAATCAGAGCAGAGTTTTAACTCGCAAACACCTGGTAACAGAGGTGAGGAAACGGGAAACACCTCCTTAAAGTAAGCCTTAAGAACTTTACAGGTTAAGATTAGTCACAAATAGGTGGTGCATCAATGTCCTTGAGCATCCAGCATTGTTTGAAAATGAGAATGGTCGCTAGTTTCAATCCCTGCTATGTGTACAAATCATATTCAAAATGCATTTTTTTACAATAAACTTGAGAGCCTCCCGTTCATTTTCAGTGGGAACAGTGTTGTTGGTCTCCCTTTTTTGCTAGTGCGTCATAGTCTGGAGTAAAATTTGTTGTGGCAATTCTTAGGCGAGATCCGAGGTGTTGGTCCGTTTACCTTGATCTGTGACGGGTTGATGTTGATGTGGCTGAACGTCACGTCGCGTACGTCGAGCCAAATTGTCCACTCTTTTTTAACATTCGGCACTCACTTCTTTTTTTCGGGCCACTCATTTTAATGGAAGGATTCCAGGGGAAGGTTTGTGGGTGGCTTTAGCGCAAAACTGCATCTGAAAGCTCAGCGCGCGAATTATAAGAATGCTGTCGTCAAAACCCACGCTCTAAATTCGGGACTGATACGAATAGAGCGAGAGTGCGCCAAGTCCGTACTACGGAGTACGTACACGCACTTGTGAGTGTGCACCGAGCTTTCTGACACGGCTTCCGGTAGTAAATGCGCAGGCGAGCGCTTCGCCATCTACTGGGAAAACGCAGTCATTGCAGGCAAAATGACCAAAAAAAAAACGTTTAATACAATTTGTTCAGGGTTGGCGGGCCGGATTAAACGGTCCCGTGGGCCGGATGTGGCCCGCGGGCCGTAGTTTGCCCACCCCTGCGCTAGAGTGTGGTTGAAAGCTTCACATGAGAGAAGAGAACAAATTCAAAAGACAAAAGATAGAAAGGTGAAAAGTGATGAGGCAGGTATGTTTGTCAGGCCGGAAAACAATGAGGCCATAGTGCGCAGGCGCGCTGTCCCTGCCATAGCTCAAGGCGCAGCTCAAGGCGCAGCTCAAGGCGCAGCTCAAGGCGCAGCTCAAGCAGAGGAGCAAGAGAAGTCGTCCGCTCCTATCCAAATTTAACAGACCTGCACCCTCCCCCATATAATAGCAAAAATGGTCAGGGTCATATTATTAGAACTCCTGTACAAACAAGAAGAAGATTTTCCCAAAATGTAGGCAATGTTGATGTGTGCCCAATGATACAGGTGCCAAACCCTATTGCAGGGGAAGGCTACCCTCCACATACGTATGTTTTTTGGCCCCGGACTTTGGAAGAGGCAAGAAAAGCAGTTGAAGGGGTTACCCCTGTTGCAGAAGACCCAGATAAATGGCCAGAAGACATGGCTGGAATCATACATTCCTACAGACTAAATAGGCATAAGGCAGGAGAAGCTGCAATGTCTTCTTTGGGAAAAGACTGGGCAAAGGTTAGAGGGAATTATACAGGTAGAAATAATCAAGGGCCTTTCCCCTATCCTGTTGAGGGAAATCAATTGATAGGGGAGTATGCAGCACAATGGAATGATCTTGTGCAAAGAGTGAGAACTATATTTCGAAGACGAGCGAATTATGGTCATTTGGCAGGAATTAAACAGAAGCCTGGAGAAGATACTGATGATTTTCGCTTAAGATTTGAAAAATAATTCAGGGTGCATAGTGGCATCCCATTCAATGATGAAGCTGAGAGTGCTTATCAGCAACAGCTTAAAAATGCGCTCCTTACTAATTTCCGCCCTGAAATCGGCAACTGGGTATGGAAACATTTGGTGGAAGTAGATGTTGCCAGTGTTACAACAACTATGCAATGGGGCAGACATGCTGAAAAGGTGATCAAAAGAGGCAAAAGTTCTGATGTATTTCATGTAGACAACGATGATGATGATGACCTAGATGAAGATACAACAGTCTTCTTCCATGGGTCCCAGCGGGCCAGAGGAAGAGGTAGAGGCCAACAAGGTCGCCGGCCGCCATATAATTCAAAACCCCCATCAGATTCTGACAACTGTTGGAACTGTGGGAGACGAGGACACTTGGCAAGAGCGTGTCGTTTTGCAAAACAATACCAATCAAAGGGTGGAGGAGGAGGCAGAGGAAAAGCCAAATTTTCAGGTGTGTGCTGAGGGCGTGATAGCAAGGCAGATTACGGCTGGATGATGGAAGAATGAATGAGGACAGGCAGGGAATGCGTGTACGACATGGGATGTGCACGGCTGTAACTGAGGTCCGGTGGACTTCAATGTCTGCCTGCTCACGGCCATCATGAAGTTAAATGTTGTGGGACAGGGGTTGAGATGTGATGGTGAATGAATGGGTGCCTTTGTGTCTGTTAGTTTGTACATGTGTGCGCGCATATGAATGGCCTAGGTAGGTTGATGTGGAGGCGACGTGATCACAATTGAAGATAAGATCCCTCTCGCCTGTAAGTGTAGTACAAATTGAGATGAATAGGATTTGATGATTACTCAGGGGCACCATTGACGTCAAATGGTTCAATGGAGAAGGCCCGTTTCCTGTGGCTGGACAAGACAGGACCATCTAGTCCAGTCGCTCCCCAACGACGCTATTGACACATTACGTGAATGTGTCAAAACGGTGGGGGAGTAGAATGATTTAATCTACTGTAAGATTCAATGTTTTGTCAAATGTAATTGTTTTTGGAGTCTTAACAGGACACGTAAGAATTCAACACACAGTGATGAGGGGAGCAGAAGAAACATCTCGAATGAGCCCATCTCACGTGCCGTCCAACTGGCCGGCAAAGGAGATACGTGGTATCATCTGTCCCAGTGCGCCCCAGTGAAGGGTCTGCAACCTTTGCATTAGTCATTTGAGATGTTTCTTCTGCTCCTCTCATCACTGTTCTGGTTGCCCTGGTTACAGAGGCGTTGCTACACCAAAGGGAAGGAAGATTGTGTCTGTAGCAACGCTGATTAGCTAAGGAATGTAGTGTGGTGTGAATTAGCACTTCATTGTCGGCCCGTGACCCCTGCAGAATCTGTCCTCCTTCCTCAACCAGCTGTTCGTCTCTCATGGTTGGCTGACTCGTCTTCGAGTGTTATCAGATAACTTGAATTGCCGCTTTCCTGTGGAACAATGCAACTAAACCTTGGCTAGACTTTATCTACTTAGTAGATTAACACAAATTAACAATAAATAACTTCTCCTGAACACTAAAACAAATGTTAAGTAAATGTAAGGGAACTGGTATGCAGTTCTTCAAACAAACATTGAAGAAATATAGGATAACTTGTACGTAACTACTTCAAACTGTGTTTAACACTTAACAAATAAAAACAGTTCTGATCAACAACAATCTATGAACCAAACCTACAGTTAACTAAAAGGAATGAAGTTTCTTTCAACCAAATAAGAACATTTTGCCTATGCAAATAAGCTCTGCTCATTGTTAGTGAAGGCCTCTTACAGGAACAAAAACACACAGATAACATAAGGACAGGAAGGATACATATGGCTGACAGGGATCAAAAGACATCCCTGTCACTAAAGAGGAAGAACGTAGATAAAAGGAAAGCCCTAAACTCGTAAAGACAAGGCCTAAAGGTCTGGCAGGCCAACGCTTCACTTAAATTATTCCAACATTTCCCCCCTGTTTATCACACATTTGCTCAATTTTTACATTACCAAAAACAACCACTTCTCTTGATTTTCAGTTGACGAATGACAAGTATGAGCACAAATATTTCCACCAAAAAGGATAAATGTTGCGACATCATCATCATCTTTATCATCAACATGCTGACGTTCAGACATTAGGCATACCCGGGCCATCTCGTCGTCTATGGGCGAGATTGCTGTAGTGACAGAGCACGGAGACATGGAATACAACAACATCCACACAAGGTGAGTATAGCAGTAAATGAGGACACAAGGGCTTTATACTTCCCAAAAGCAGTCATCCACTTGTTGTGCTCTTTCATCCTCGTGTTCAGGGATTGCAAGCTTGCAATCACCTTCGTCAGGCTCCCATCAGGGGCGGTGTTGTTCTGGCTGAAGGTGCAGCATGTTCCCTGAACATTGCGCAGACCCTCCCTTTCCCAGACAACAACATAACAAGAGCATTGCGGTTCTGGATTGACACTAGGGAAGGCGTGGCTAGCTGTTCGTGCACTGCCTCAAGTCCCGCTTGTGTCCGTTTGCCCAATTTCTGCATGTTGCAATGGATGTAATTTATCCTGTCAACGTTCTTGTTCATCGTACACCAGCAGCAAATGGAGGACTCCCATCCCGCTGCAATTTGGTCAATTATATCTTATTAATCAGGAACTCCTCTGGGGACTCTAATTGCGTCAATTTCAGTCAGGTCATCGTCGCCTCTCAAATTTAAAGACATTATGATTTTGTTTTTTCCAGCTTTTTCCCAGATCTTGGCATGTCGGTACATATATCAAATTCATATGTTGTATATTAAAGCTGACTGAACTGCCCTTTCATCCCCCCTGTTGAGCCAGGTGCCAACACCACGTGACAACACCATGGCTCAATACAGCTGCCCATTTCTATCGTTTTTTGTTGTCCGATCACAATGTGAAAACCCAATCCACCAATCAAAAAAAAAAATCAACAAAATAACTGCCGGTAAAGTAATATAATAGTTATTGTTGTAGTTTCTTAACTTTAACTAACTCAATCGCTCTCTTATTCTCAAATTCTAAATTTAGCTTTGAAATGTCGTTATTTCATAATTGTTCATCATCCAATTCCAGAAAGCAAGTTCTTTCCATCTCTCAAGTTTTGTTTCATCAAGGCTAGGCATTAACGGAGCGTGGACCAGTTTCTGCCCGTAAACAAATTGCTCGCCTTTTTTTTTGTTTTATTTTTTTTCCTATCTTTACAAATTCGTTTTCGTTTAGCGGTGCAAATCAGACTAATAAATACTTTAGTGCACCTATATTAGCCAATTTCATCCTTTTAACACATATCACTTACAACACACAGACAACACAAAAACAGCAGAGACACAGCTCACAGACAATACTAACAAACAACGCTGCGCAAACGTCATCCTCTATTTTGACGTTTTGGTTATACTTTCTTTTTCTTTTCTTTTCTTTCCTCAGTGCCTTTTATCCTTCGTGCAACTATTGTCACATCTTCCCTAAGCATCACCCTGCTTCAATATCACTTGCTACCACGCCCTCAGCCCACCCCTGGAGTGGGTACAACCTCACTCCACGCGCAGCCACAGCAAGTGAAGCAAGAGGGGGGGGGGGGGGGGCGGCATTTCCATACTGATTTATCCCAGCCTGGCCAGTACTGGGACAATCAATGCCGTCGTCCCCCACCTCGACTCCACCCGCTCGAACGGCAGGCCCCAACGCACCACGGCGGCACACAGCAGAGCCACGGTTGGCGAGCCCGCAGGGAGTGGAGCCCGTCGCTCGAGACTGCCGGACGGAAGGCCAGAGAGCCAGGCCAGAGCTGCCGTCGAGTCCACAGCAGGCGGCCACAGGCTCAGACTCGGGAGGCAGGAGGGTCCGGTGGTGGTTTTGGCCAGTTGGCTGTTGGCTAGCTGGCTAACGTAGCTGGTTGTCCGAGGGAGAGGAAACACATAGGTGAGAGCGGAGCTGCAGGAATGCGAAGTGGACTGAAGACAACACGAGAAAAGTAAAAGAAGAGACGGGTGCACTGAAAACGGGAAAACGAAAAACAAGTAACAGACACGGTCCGGGACAGAAGCGGCAGTCAACAAATCTGACGCCAGCGTGCTCTATCCCGGAAGACAACAGACGGTGGGGGGAGCTAATTGATCAGACAGCAATAAGCTGCAGTCTTTTTAAACTGTGCATTTAAACTCCTGTATGCCAGCCTCCTTCCCCTCGAAGCTCCACCATCCTCCTCCGATACCAGCCCCAGGTGTCGAGCCTAAGTAAACACCTATAACCAGTGATGGTGTAGTATGTTTTTATTCTGGTCTTATTCCATGTATATTTCATTTGTAAGTCTAGGTTGTGACCAAGTTCAGGCACTGGTCGAGTTCATGCGGGATATTGGGGTCTGGCTTCAGATATGTAGATTTACTGGCAAGACTGTGTAGGGTCTGCTGGGCAGACTAGCGGTCTATATGTCAACCAGAAACCACAGTTATAAATTACAGGCAACATTATCTGAATCTGCCTTGGTGCACTATCCATTGACCCATTCACCCTCCAAGTTATGCCTATCGACTGTAGACAAGTGTGTGGAAAATTGTAATTGTCCAACGGAAGACAGTTCAACAACAGTGAACAGCAGAGAAGTTCAGCAAGGTAATTTGGTATTGCCATGACCCGGATTCGAACCGGGGTTGCTGCGGCCACAACGCAGAGTACTAACCACTATACGATCATGGCCTACATGCAATAGCTTTAAATATGTTGGAAACGTTTAGGATCTTCAGCAAGTGCACATTGGCAGACCATGAAAGAATATTGAAATGTTTGTGGAACTATCCGATGACTGTGCAGATCTGATGATCCCAAAGACCTGAGGTGAGACAACATTGACAAAATGTTTTTCTTTATTGACAGTGTCACTTCTTTTGTGGCTTACTTCTTTTTCGGTTCCCAGCTTGGCACAACGTCCATACTGTATCGTATCAACATAAAACATCAACGCACAGGTGAGGTGGCCGAGAGGTGAAGGTGATGCATTGCTAATCCGTTGTCCTTTTCACGCATGGGTCCACATCCCATCCTTGTTGAAGGGTGCCGTCAGATTGTTGAATCTAAAAACTCTTATTTGTTGCCGAAGCTTGCCTTCCGGACTACTTCCTCAACCGGCGCTCAATTCACTGACGGGCAGTTTATTACTTTGTGCGAAATAGCATTTAAGCAGGTTTTCGACCCAAGTGCGTTAACCTGTGTTTGCAGCAGCGTAATTGTATAGATGCATTCGTTGTGCATGCGTCTAAACCAGGGATGGGCAAACTTTTGACTTGCGTGCCGAATTGGGATTTAAATTTGGACCGGGAGGCCGAACCAGGAGCAGATGGATGTAGTTTTTGAGTGAAGATTCAAGATTCAAGAGTTTTTATTCGCCATGTTTGAGCTTGCCAAACAAGGAATTTGACTTCGGTAAAGTGAAGTAATATAAATGATATAAATATAAATGTAAATGATATAAATATAAATTTAAAGGTCATTGCATAAAAGGTTTTGGCATTTAGTAGGTAGTAATGCATGGATATTCGAAAAAAAAGCTTTTTGAAAACAAATGCATTTATTAATTAACAGCATTAAAAAGAATGTCATCAAAAAACTACTATCAGTGACTCTTATTAAACACGACACTGTTATTTTGAATAACCGTTTCCATCACTTCAGCAGCTGTAGGTCAGATTTTTGAAAGATGTTTATTTAGGCAAAATCACATAAAACGGCAAACATTCTGACCAAATACATCATCTTGAAGAATCAGTGAAAGAATACATCTAAATAAAGTACCGTATTTTTCAGACAATAAGTCACGTTTTTTTTCATGGTTTGGGTGGGGGGGGTTGACTTATACTCAGGAGTGACTTGTTTGTGAAATTATTCACAAATTTTCAAAATTCCAAAATCCGCGATGTAGTGAAACCGCGATGTAGCAAGGGATTATTGTAATTTGAACTGCAATTGACATCAGCGGCGCGGCGCACACGGCATTGTTTACATAAAGGACAAGGGATTCGATCACGGGATTTAATGACTTGGAGTGACAGAGATTGTTTGATAAAATTGTTGTTTATAATTATATGGGCCTGTGAAATAATTTTAACTGCAATTTATGACGAGTCCGACGTCAGCGGCGCAGCGCTCACGCGGCGTTGTTTACATAAAGGACGAAAATTTTGATCGATGAATTTAATGATTTGGAGTGACACAGATGTATACTTTATACTGTGTGCCGGAAATGGAGAGTAATTGGTCACACTTTTGAAGAGTGTAGTAATGGCAGAAAGTGCAATCTCTGTGGAGAAAGTGATCATCTCTACAGAAAGTGTCCAGTCTTTTGCCAACAAACTGAAGGCCGGGAGAAAAATGACACAGGTGAAGGAAAATGATGGTAAAGGGAAGGGGGAGGGGCATATGGTAAGCACACAAATGGAAAGTGACATTTCACAAGAAATAGCCACAGATGAGTTGAGTGCAGACACTTAGATTTTTGTGTGCAAAAAGCTAAAAGACTCGCATCTGAACGGTCCTCTGAATCGCTGTCGACGTCAGAGGAGAGAGGAAAGCCTGGGAGCCCAGATAGTGAGCTGGATGAGTCCAGAGTATTCCCTTCCAACTCACCAAATGAAATCTCCTTTTTAAATATATGCCTACAATCGACACCCAAAAGCCGCAATACCATGAATTTAAGGTTGAGGGAGAGAACGTCACCAGACGCAACCAGGAAAGGTCGCCGGCGGCCAAGTTCTGCCTGTGGTACCGCAATAAAGGAGTTACTGTCAAAAGAAATAACTTAACAAATATGAGACCCACTTCACTGGTTCTTTTATCTCAAACAAAAGAACCAGTGAAGTGATTAACAAGTAAAAACAAAATGAACTTAGTACAAAAAATATGAGACCCTCTATAGGAGTATTATACTAATGACACGAACCCCATTAACCATCAATGTTAGAAGTGTATAATCCAAGATTAGAGCACTCAGTGTCTTATCCTCCTTAAAAACCCTCAAGGCCCATATGATTTTAATTCAAGAATGCGGCATACCCTTTTTATTTAATATTATTTTATTATTAGTAATTAGAAATTACAGACAGTGGGAGGAGATGTTGCCCTATCCATCATTATGGAGTGGGTCAAATGAAAACCGCAATGATGGACTGACCATTTTAATAAATAACCCCCGGATTCTTTTAAACAGGAGCATAGTGTACTTTGAGCATTGATTATGTACTCACACGACTAAAACCTGTTTTCTTTTCGGATCACTTAATACTGTCTTGCACTCTGTCAGTTCCCTCTGGCGTGACTACGTATTTGGAGGTTCGTGGAAACTAAAGGTTCGTGCTCCCTGCTTGATGATGAGGCTTTGGTTGCTCACTACAGGGCGCTCTATAAGAACTGGCAGACCCTTCAGGACTTGTACAAATCCCGGGCACAGTGATGGGAAAAGATAAAGGTAAGAATTCAGATTTTCTTTAAAAGAGCAGGAAATGAAACGCATGTTAGGAAGGAAAAATTGACTACAGAGGTATTTTAACTTGCCACAAAAGGGAATAAACTTCGATGACGAAATCAAACACGTGAAAAATGAGCTGAGAAGCTTGGTGGTTATAAAAAGTAAAGGCATAATAATAAGAAGCAGGGAAAGAGAAATAAAAGGAGAAAATGCACCAGGTACTTATTTTAAAAAAAAATCATGAACAAAGGAGTTGGAATGTCCAAATTGCAAAAAGAGAATGTAAAAATTACAGAGCAAAGTAGTGAAATACAGTGGAGCCTCGGTTTTCAACCACAATCCGTTCCAGAAGGCTGTTCGAGAAGTGAATCGTTTGAATTCCGAATCATGTTTTCCGATTACAAATTATGGAAAAAAATGTAATCCGTTCCACGCAAAAAAAACCAACGCCATTTTAAGTCATTTTTTCATTTGCGCATTTTTGTCCGAACGTGCAACCGTAGCGCGTCGCCGACCACGCAACTACACCGCGCTGCCCGCATTATTGTGACAGAGTCGTCGCTGAAATTTAGAAAATATTTTTAATGTCCTGATGTACTTTCCAAAATTTAAGTGGACCTCAGTTCGCAGGGAGCTTAATTTGGTCCAATCACGCAACCGCAGCGCTCCGGGCGCTCACTGTCACATTGCTTTACGAGCGTCTTTGTGTTTTAGGATGGCTCTACTCCTCCCACTTGCTTCCTTTGGAGGCATGATTAGAGTTGATGCAATCCTCAGAGTAACGAGAATGTAATAACAAACGGAGTCAGTTGGCATGCGGGTCCTCTCGGCTCATCTCGCGAGGTTCGACAACCGAAATTTCGTCCGACATCCGAAACAAAAAAATCTCGAATTTTTTGTTCGACTACCATTTTATTCGAGAACCGGGACGTTCGAAAACCGAGGCTCCACTGTAAATGAAACAGTAGAAAACTACTTTCAGAGATTGTATGATAGGGGAGACATACGCTGAGACAATGTCAGATGTATTCGATTTTATTGTAAAAACAGTTAAAGATAAAGAGCTACTAACAAAATATTTTACCCAAAAGGATATAAACAAATGTGTAAAACAATTTAAGAAAGCAAAAGCCCCAGGGGTGGATGGAATATGTTTGGAGTTTTACCTAACGTTTTGGGACATTTTACTTACTGTTTTTAATGAAATGGATCAAACAGAGCACCTACCAGACAGCTGGAGAGCAGGGATTGTGACATTATTACACAAAAAAGTAGATAAAACGGATCTTAGTAACTGGCGACCTATTGCGCTTTTAAATGTCGATTGCATCCATCCATCCATCCATCCATCCATCCATCTATCCATCCATCCATCCATCCATCCATCCATCCATCCATCCATCCTCTTCCACTTATCCAGGGTCGTGTTGCGGGGGCAGCAGCTTTAGGAGGGACTCCCAGACTTCCCTCTCCTCAGCCACTTCATCCAGCTCATCCCGGGGGATCCCAAGGAGTTCCCAGGCCAGCCGAGAGACAGTCTCTCCAGCGCATCCTGGGTCGTCCACGGGGTCTCCTACCAGTGGGACATGCCCAAAACACCTCCCCGTATCCTGTCTTAACAAAGTAGTAGAACAAAGTGCTAAGATTCTTTGAACTGATTGACCAGCTGCAGAGGAAGCAATCAAAGTTGTTCTGTTTACACATCGTAAAACGCCCCGCTATGATTTGACCAGAGCCCAGGGGTTCACCCCCATCCTGTGCATTCTCCCCCCCACTCTGTTTCTCTCAATAAATATGCTCTTGCAAGAGGCCCAAGTCAGACTTCGTTCGAGCATCGCTGTATACACAGTGACGCATGACTTCTCCACTTGCAAGTGCTTAAAGGGCATACTCTCCCGTGTGGTTCTTGCAAACACTGACATTTTGGTGCCGTGACCTGGATTCCAACATACCCACTGCTGACCGACGGACGACGATGCGCTGTACACCGTCGACGGGCCAGCGTCCATTAGCCAGACCTGGTAAAGAAAGACCTGGGAAGGAAATTTTTCACTGGGCCAGCATCTTAGGTCTGCCTTCGTCTGACAGCGGCGGATTGACGGGATCCGGCAGTGCAATGAACCAGGGGACAAGTAAGTTAAAGCCCTAAAGTTGTGTGATTGTGCTGTTGTGAAATGCGTAAAAGGTAGAAGTGCACAAGATACGACTTTGGTTTGTCCGAGCTATGAGATACGGCTTTGGTTTGTCCGGGCTATGAGATACGGCTTTGGTTTTTCCAAGCCAAGAAACAGCTGGGGTTCTAGTCCCAGTGGAAGGAAGAGGGCTAAGAAAAAACAGAGCTTCTTTTTCTTAATTGAAGAAGGACGTAGATTCTTTTTTTGTCCATTTTTCCAAGCTGTTTGCCTGAAGGTTGTGTGATTGAAAGTGTCAAAGTGGTAGGATAAATTGACTAAAAAAACAGTTCTAGCATTAATCCACGGAAATAACATAGGTTAGGAATTTGTTGAAAGGTCAATTTAAATAAACCTGCATTGAGAATCTTCAAAATAAAAAAATTGGAAAAGAAATATAAAAACCTAAAATACCAAATTAAGATGGGAAATAAAAACGGTAAATCTCTAGCTCTTGAAGGAGATGAGAAGTTCATGGCGAGTAGATTTCTTAATTGTATGCGATACATGCCGAAGTGGAAGACAAAGTATGGAGTAGAAGGGAAGTTGAAATGTGGAAGATAGTAGTTGAAGTTTAGGAGGAGAGTGTGGCTAGGATAACAAAGGGACAGAGAAAGGAAAGAAAAGAGAGAGAATTGAATTGCGCTAGAGTGTGGTTGAAAGCTTCACATGAGAGAAGAGAACAAATTCAAAAGACAAAAGATAGAAAGGTGAAAAGTGATGAGGCAGGTATGTTTGTCAGGCCGGAAAACAATGAGGCCATAGTGCGCAGGCGCGCTGTCCCTGCCATAGCTCAAGGCGCAGCTCAAGGCGCAGCTCAAGGCGCAGCTCAAGGCGCAGCTCAAGCAGAGGAGCAAGAGAAGTCGTCCGCTCCTATCCAAATTTAACAGACCTGCACCCTCCCCCATATAATAGCAAAAATGGTCAGGGTCATATTATTAGAACTCCTGTACAAACAAGAAGAAGATTTTCCCAAAATGTAGGCAATGTTGATGTGTGCCCAATGATACAGGTGCCAAACCCTATTGCAGGGGAAGGCTACCCTCCACATACGTATGTTTTTTGGCCCCGGACTTTGGAAGAGGCAAGAAAAGCAGTTGAAGGGGTTACCCCTGTTGCAGAAGACCCAGATAAATGGCCAGAAGACATGGCTGGAATCATACATTCCTACAGACTAAATAGGCATAAGGCAGGAGAAGCTGCAATGTCTTCTTTGGGAAAAGACTGGGCAAAGGTTAGAGGGAATTATACAGGTAGAAATAATCAAGGGCCTTTCCCCTATCCTGTTGAGGGAAATCAATTGATAGGGGAGTATGCAGCACAATGGAATGATCTTGTGCAAAGAGTGAGAACTATATTTCGAAGACGAGCGAATTATGGTCATTTGGCAGGAATTAAACAGAAGCCTGGAGAAGATACTGATGATTTTCGCTTAAGATTTGAAAAATAATTCAGGGTGCATAGTGGCATCCCATTCAATGATGAAGCTGAGAGTGCTTATCAGCAACAGCTTAAAAATGCGCTCCTTACTAATTTCCGCCCTGAAATCGGCAACTGGGTATGGAAACATTTGGTGGAAGTAGATGTTGCCAGTGTTACAACAACTATGCAATGGGGCAGACATGCTGAAAAGGTGATCAAAAGAGGCAAAAGTTCTGATGTATTTCATGTAGACAACGATGATGATGATGACCTAGATGAAGATACAACAGTCTTCTTCCATGGGTCCCAGCGGGCCAGAGGAAGAGGTAGAGGCCAACAAGGTCGCCGGCCGCCATATAATTCAAAACCCCCATCAGATTCTGACAACTGTTGGAACTGTGGGAGACGAGGACACTTGGCAAGAGCGTGTCGTTTTGCAAAACAATACCAATCAAAGGGTGGAGGAGGAGGCAGAGGAAAAGCCAAATTTTCAGGTGTGTGCTGAGGGCGTGATAGCAAGGCAGATTACGGCTGGATGATGGAAGAATGAATGAGGACAGGCAGGGAATGCGTGTACGACATGGGATGTGCACGGCTGTAACTGAGGTCCGGTGGACTTCAATGTCTGCCTGCTCACGGCCATCATGAAGTTAAATGTTGTGGGACAGGGGTTGAGATGTGATGGTGAATGAATGGGTGCCTTTGTGTCTGTTAGTTTGTACATGTGTGCGCGCATATGAATGGCCTAGGTAGGTTGATGTGGAGGCGACGTGATCACAATTGAAGATAAGATCCCTCTCGCCTGTAAGTGTAGTACAAATTGAGATGAATAGGATTTGATGATTACTCAGGGGCACCATTGACGTCAAATGGTTCAATGGAGAAGGCCCGTTTCCTGTGGCTGGACAAGACAGGACCATCTAGTCCAGTCGCTCCCCAACGACGCTATTGACACATTACGTGAATGTGTCAAAACGGTGGGGGAGTAGAATGATTTAATCTACTGTAAGATTCAATGTTTTGTCAAATGTAATTGTTTTTGGAGTCTTAACAGGACACGTAAGAATTCAACACACAGTGATGAGGGGAGCAGAAGAAACATCTCGAATGAGCCCATCTCACGTGCCGTCCAACTGGCCGGCAAAGGAGATACGTGGTATCATCTGTCCCAGTGCGCCCCAGTGAAGGGTCTGCAACCTTTGCATTAGTCATTTGAGATGTTTCTTCTGCTCCTCTCATCACTGTTCTGGTTGCCCTGGTTACAGAGGCGTTGCTACACCAAAGGGAAGGAAGATTGTGTCTGTAGCAACGCTGATTAGCTAAGGAATGTAGTGTGGTGTGAATTAGCACTTCATTGTCGGCCCGTGACCCCTGCAGAATCTGTCCTCCTTCCTCAACCAGCTGTTCGTCTCTCATGGTTGGCTGACTCGTCTTCGAGTGTTATCAGATAACTTGAATTGCCGCTTTCCTGTGGAACAATGCAACTAAACCTTGGCTAGACTTTATCTACTTAGTAGATTAACACAAATTAACAATAAATAACTTCTCCTGAACACTAAAACAAATGTTAAGTAAATGTAAGGGAACTGGTATGCAGTTCTTCAAACAAACATTGAAGAAATATAGGATAACTTGTACGTAACTACTTCAAACTGTGTTTAACACTTAACAAATAAAAACAGTTCTGATCAACAACAATCTATGAACCAAACCTACAGTTAACTAAAAGGAATGAAGTTTCTTTCAACCAAATAAGAACATTTTGCCTATGCAAATAAGCTCTGCTCATTGTTAGTGAAGGCCTCTTACAGGAACAAAAACACACAGATAACATAAGGACAGGAAGGATACATATGGCTGACAGGGATCAAAAGACATCCCTGTCACTAAAGAGGAAGAACGTAGATAAAAGGAAAGCCCTAAACTCGTAAAGACAAGGCCTAAAGGTCTGGCAGGCCAACGCTTCACTTAAATTATTCCAACATTTCCCCCCTGTTTATCACACATTTGCTCAATTTTTACATTACCAAAAACAACCACTTCTCTTGATTTTCAGTTGACGAATGACAAGTATGAGCACAAATATTTCCACCAAAAAGGATAAATGTTGCGACATCATCATCATCTTTATCATCAACATGCTGACGTTCAGACATTAGGCATACCCGGGCCATCTCGTCGTCTATGGGCGAGATTGCTGTAGTGACAGAGCACGGAGACATGGAATACAACAACATCCACACAAGGTGAGTATAGCAGTAAATGAGGACACAAGGGCTTTATACTTCCCAAAAGCAGTCATCCACTTGTTGTGCTCTTTCATCCTCGTGTTCAGGGATTGCAAGCTTGCAATCACCTTCGTCAGGCTCCCATCAGGGGCGGTGTTGTTCTGGCTGAAGGTGCAGCATGTTCCCTGAACATTGCGCAGACCCTCCCTTTCCCAGACAACAACATAACAAGAGCATTGCGGTTCTGGATTGACACTAGGGAAGGCGTGGCTAGCTGTTCGTGCACTGCCTCAAGTCCCGCTTGTGTCCGTTTGCCCAATTTCTGCATGTTGCAATGGATGTAATTTATCCTGTCAACGTTCTTGTTCATCGTACACCAGCAGCAAATGGAGGACTCCCATCCCGCTGCAATTTGGTCAATTATATCTTATTAATCAGGAACTCCTCTGGGGACTCTAATTGCGTCAATTTCAGTCAGGTCATCGTCGCCTCTCAAATTTAAAGACATTATGATTTTGTTTTTTCCAGCTTTTTCCCAGATCTTGGCATGTCGGTACATATATCAAATTCATATGTTGTATATTAAAGCTGACTGAACTGCCCTTTCATCCCCCCTGTTGAGCCAGGTGCCAACACCACGTGACAACACCATGGCTCAATACAGCTGCCCATTTCTATCGTTTTTTGTTGTCCGATCACAATGTGAAAACCCAATCCACCAATCAAAAAAAAAAATCAACAAAATAACTGCCGGTAAAGTAATATAATAGTTATTGTTGTAGTTTCTTAACTTTAACTAACTCAATCGCTCTCTTATTCTCAAATTCTAAATTTAGCTTTGAAATGTCGTTATTTCATAATTGTTCATCATCCAATTCCAGAAAGCAAGTTCTTTCCATCTCTCAAGTTTTGTTTCATCAAGGCTAGGCATTAACGGAGCGTGGACCAGTTTCTGCCCGTAAACAAATTGCTCGCCTTTTTTTTTGTTTTATTTTTTTTCCTATCTTTACAAATTCGTTTTCGTTTAGCGGTGCAAATCAGACTAATAAATACTTTAGTGCACCTATATTAGCCAATTTCATCCTTTTAACACATATCACTTACAACACACAGACAACACAAAAACAGCAGAGACACAGCTCACAGACAATACTAACAAACAACGCTGCGCAAACGTCATCCTCTATTTTGACGTTTTGGTTATACTTTCTTTTTCTTTTCTTTTCTTTCCTCAGTGCCTTTTATCCTTCGTGCAACTATTGTCACATCTTCCCTAAGCATCACCCTGCTTCAATATCACTTGCTACCACGCCCTCAGCCCACCCCTGGAGTGGGTACAACCTCACTCCACGCGCAGCCACAGCAAGTGAAGCAAGAGGGGGGGGGGGGCGGCATTTCCATACTGATTTATCCCAGCCTGGCCAGTACTGGGACAATCAATGCCGTCGTCCCCCACCTCGACTCCACCCGCTCGAACGGCAGGCCCCAACGCACCACGGCGGCACACAGCAGAGCCACGGTTGGCGAGCCCGCAGGGAGTGGAGCCCGTCGCTCGAGACTGCCGGACGGAAGGCCAGAGAGCCAGGCCAGAGCTGCCGTCGAGTCCACAGCAGGCGGCCACAGGCTCAGACTCGGGAGGCAGGAGGGTCCGGTGGTGGTTTTGGCCAGTTGGCTGTTGGCTAGCTGGCTAACGTAGCTGGTTGTCCGAGGGAGAGGAAACAGATAGGTGAGAGCGGAGCTGCAGGAATGCGAAGTGGACTGAAGACAACACGAGAAAAGTAAAAGAAGAGACGGGTGCACTGAAAACGGGAAAACGAAAAACAAGTAACAGACACGGTCCGGGACAGAAGCGGCAGTCAACAAATCTGACGCCAGCGTGCTCTATCCCGGAAGACAACAGACGGTGGGGGGAGCTAATTGATCAGACAGCAATAAGCTGCAGTCTTTTTAAACTGTGCATTTAAACTCCTGTATGCCAGCCTCCTTCCCCTCGAAGCTCCACCATCCTCCTCCGATACCAGCCCCAGGTGTCGAGCCTAAGTAAACACCTATAACCAGTGATGGTGTAGTATGTTTTTATTCTGGTCTTATTCCATGTATATTTCATTTGTAAGTCTAGGTTGTGACCAAGTTGACCCATTCACCCTCCAAGTTATGCCTATCGACTGTAGACAAGTGTGTGGAAAATTGTAATTGTCCAACGGAAGACAGTTCAACAACATATTGACAGTGTCACTTCTTTTGTGGCTTACTTCTTTTTCGGTTCCCAGCTTGGCACAACGTCCATACTGTATCGTATCAACATAAAACATCAACGCACAGGTGAGGTGGCCGAGAGGTGAAGGTGATTCATTGCTAATCCGTTGTCCTTTTCACGCATGGGTCCACATCCCATCCTTGTTGAAGGGTGCCGTCAGATTGTTGAATCTAAAAACTCTTATTTGTTGCTGAAGCTTGCCTTCCGGACTACTTCCTCAACCGGCGCTCAATTCACTGACGGGCAGTTTATTACTTTGTGCGAAATAGCATTTAAGCAGGTTTTCGACCCAAGTGCGTTAACCTGTGTTTGCAGCAGCGTAATTGTATAGATGCATTCGTTGTGCATGCGTCTAAACCAGGGATGGGCAAACTTTTGACTTGCGTGCCGAATTGGGATCTAAATTTGGACCGGGAGGCCGAACCAGGAGCAGATGGATGTAGTTTTTGAGTGAAGATTCAAGATTCAAGAGTTTTTATTCGCCATGTTTGAGCTTGCCAAACAAGGAATTTGACTTCGGTAAAGTGAAGTAATATAAATGATATAAATATAAATGTAAATGATATAAATATAAATTTAAAGGTCATTGCATAAAAGGTTTTGGCATTTAGTAGGTAGTAATGCATGGATATTCGAAAAAAAGCTTTTTGAAAACAAATGCATTTATTAATTAACAGCATTAAAAAGAATGTCATCAAAAAACTACTATCAGTGACTCTTATTAAACACGACACTGTTATTTTGAATAACCGTTTCCATCACTTCAGCAGCTGTAGGTCAGATTTTTGAAAGATGTTTATTTAGGCAAAATCACATAAAACGGCAAACATTCTGACCAAATACATCATCTTGAAGAATCAGTGAAAGAATACATCTAAATAAAGTACCGTATTTTTCAGACAATAAGTCACGTTTTTTTTCATGGTTTGGGTGGGGGGGGTTGACTTATACTCAGGAGTGACTTGTTTGTGAAATTATTCACAAATTTTCAAAATTCCAAAATCCGCGATGTAGTGAAACCGCGATGTAGCAAGGGATTATTGTAATTTGAACTGCAATTGACATCAGCGGCGCGGCGCACACGGCATTGTTTACATAAAGGACAAGGGATTCGATCACGGGATTTAATGACTTGGAGTGACAGAGATTGTTTGATAAAATTGTTGTTTATAATTATATGGGCCTGTGAAATAATTTTAACTGCAATTTATGACGAGTCCGACGTCAGCGGCGCAGCGCTCACGCGGCGTTGTTTACATAAAGGACGAAAATTTTGATCGATGAATTTAATGATTTGGAGTGACACAGATGTATACTTTATACTGTGTGCCGGAAATGGAGAGTAATTGGTCACACTTTTGAAGAGTGTAGTAATGGCAGAAAGTGCAATCTCTGTGGAGAAAGTGATCATCTCTACAGAAAGTGTCCAGTCTTTTGCCAACAAACTGAAGGCCGGGAGAAAAATGACACAGGTGAAGGAAAATGATGGTAAAGGGAAGGGGGAGGGGCATATGGTAAGCACACAAATGGAAAGTGACATTTCACAAGAAATAGCCACAGATGAGTTGAGTGCAGACACTTAGATTTTTGTGTGCAAAAAGCTAAAAGACTCGCATCTGAACGGTCCTCTGAATCGCTGTCGACGTCAGAGGAGAGAGGAAAGCCTGGGAGCCCAGATAGTGAGCTGGATGAGTCCAGAGTATTCCCTTCCGACTCACCAAATGAAATCTCCTTTTTAAATATATGCCTACAATCGACACCCAAAAGCCGCAATGCCATGAATTTAAGGTTGAGGGAGAGAACGTCACCAGACGCAACCAGGAAAGGTCGCCGGCGGCCAAGTTCTGCCTGTGGTACCGCAATAAAGGAGTTACTGTCAAAAGAAATAACTTAACAAATATGAGACCCACTTCACTGGTTCTTTTATCTCAAACAAAAGAACCAGTGAAGTGATTAACAAGTAAAAACAAAATGAACTTAGTACAAAAAATATGAGACCCTCTATAGGAGTATTATACTAATGACACGAACCCTATTAACCATCAATGTTAGAAGTGTATAATCCAAGATTAGAGCACTCAGTGTCTTATCCTCCTTAAAAACCCTCAAGGCCCATATGATTTTAATTCAAGAATGCGGCATACCCTTTTTATTTAATATTATTTTATTATTAGTAATTAGAAATTACAGACAGTGGGAGGAGATGTTGCCCTATCCATCATTATGGAGTGGGTCAAATGAAAACCGCAATGATGGACTGACCATTTTAATAAATAACCCCCGGATTCTTTTAAACAGGAGCATAGTGTACTTTGAGCATTGATTATGTACTCACACGACTAAAACCTGTTTTCTTTTCGGATCACTTAATACTGTCTTGCACTCTGTCACTTCCCTCTGGCGTGACTACGTATTTGGAGGTTCGTGGAAACTAAAGGTTTGTGCTCCCTGCTTGATGATGAGGCTTTGGTTGCTCACTACAGGGCGCTCTATAAGAACTGGCAGACCCTTCAGGACTTGTACAAATCCCGGGCACAGTGATGGGAAAAGATAAAGGTAAGAATTCAGATTTTCTTTAAAAGAGCAGGAAATGAAACGCATGTTAGGAAGGAAAAATTGACTACAGAGGTATTTTAACTTGCCACAAAAGGGAATAAACTTCGATGACGAAATCAAACACGTGAAAAATGAGCTGAGAAGCTTGGTGGTTATAAAAAGTAAAGGCATAATAATAAGAAGCAGGGAAAGAGAATTAAAAGGAGAAAATGCACCAGGTACTTATTTAAAAAAAAAATCATGAACAAAGGAGTTGGAATGTCCAAATTGCAAAAAGAGAATGTAAAAATTACAGAGCAAAGTAGTGAAATACAGTGGAGCCTCGGTTTTCAACCACAATCCGTTCCAGAAGGCTGTTCGAGAAGTGAATCGTTTGAATTCCGAATCATGTTTTCCGATTACAAATTATGGAAAAAAATGTAATCCGTTCCACGCAAAAAAAAACGCCATTTTAAGTCATTTTTTCATTTGCGCATTTTTGTCCGAACGTGCAACCGTAGCGCGTCGCCGACCACGCAACTACACCGCGCTGCCCGCATTATTGTGACAGAGTCGTCGCTGAAATTTAGAAAATATTTTTAATGTCCTGATGTACTTTCCAAAATTTAAGTGGACCTCAGTTCGCAGGGAGCTTAATTTGGTCCAATCACGCAACCGCAGCGCTCCGGGCGCTCACTGTCACATTGCTTTACGAGCGTCTTTGTGTTTTAGGATGGCTCTACTGCTCCCACTTGCTTCCTTTGGAGGCATGATTAGAGTTGATGCAATCCTCAGAGTAACGAGAATGTAATAACAAACGGAGTCAGTTGGCATGCGGGTCCTCTCGGCTCATCTCGCGAGGTTCGACAACCGAAATTTCGTCCGACATCCGAAACAAAAAAATCTCGAATTTTTTGTTCGACTACCATTTTATTCGAGAACCGGGACGTTCGAAAACCGAGGCTCCACTGTAAATGAAACAGTAGAAAACTACTTTCAGAGATTGTATGATAGGGGAGACATACGCTGAGACAATGTCAGATGTATTCGATTTTATTGTAAAAACAGTTAAAGATAAAGAGCTACTAACAAAATATTTTACCCAAAAGGATATAAACAAATGTGTAAAACAATTTAAGAAAGCAAAAGCCCCAGGGGTGGATGGAATATGTTTGGAGTTTTACCTAACGTTTTGGGACATTTTACTTACTGTTTTTAATGAAATGGATCAAACAGAGCACCTACCAGACAGCTGGAGAGCAGGGATTGTGACATTATTACACAAAAAAGTAGATAAAACGGATCTTAGTAACTGGCGACCTATTGCGCTTTTAAATGTCGATTGCATCCATCCATCCATCCATCCATCCATCCTCTTCCACTTATCCAGGGTCATGTTGCGGGGGCAGCAGCTTTAGGAGGGACTCCCAGACTTCCCCCTCCTCAGCCACTTCATCCAGCTCATCCCGGGGGATCCCAAGGAGTTCCCAGGCCAGCCGAGAGACAGTCTCTCCAGCGCATCCTGGGTCGTCCACGGGGTCTCCTACCAGTGGGACATGCCCAAAACACCTCCCCGTATCCTGTCTTAACAAAGTAGTAGAACAAAGTGCTAAGATTCTTTGAACTGATTGACCAGCTGCAGAGGAAGCAATCAAAGTTGTAGCTGCCATAAGAAAATGCACTGTAAGGAACGTTTTGAGCTAAGCTCTATTTCCAAGTGGGAACCAATTTCAGTTTTTGTGTTAGCGGTTCCTTTTTGTGAGTTACACAAGGGCGAGAGTGTCTGATTTTGAGCCACCGGGTGGCGACGTTTTTCCGTTTGAACAAGCAAGTGGTGAAGAACGCAAGAAATGCTTATTTTGTGTCCTTTCTGATAGCATTTTTGTTTATTGTTGAAACCGGAGTTTGAAGACCTGTATTGTCAGGATTTACGTTTTTCTTCGTTTTCTCCCTCGAGCAAATGCGGCAATGAGGTAATCCTTAGATGTTAGCCATGCTATGTTATGTTAGCAAGAACATGACGAATGTGTTTTAAGTGCATGAGCAGATTTAAGTTATTTTGTGTGTAACGTTTATTGTTCTCTGTGAGAACGTTTTATGTTAATAGTCTTTATGTCTTTTAGTTCTCACGGCATGTGTGTGGAGAAGTTGAATAAATGCCCGTTTTGAAGAACTGCTTGTACGCCTGATTGACGAGGGAGCTACAGTGAGAACTCAGCCAGCCCGGCGCCAGAACAAGACGGTGTTCGGCAGAGCTACAAGCAAGTCACTTCACTCACCTCTTCCATCGGACAGATAAGAGACTGTACATTCACCTGCCTACACAAATAGCTACCTGAGTCCAGAGAGCTTTGGGTGCCAGTCAACAATAAGTAAAACATTTGAACAAGTTAAATGTTTAAAGGTGGACTAGCCTCAATTGCTGTAAAGGGACCTACAAGTGCTAAATTGTGCAATGTTATGGTGATGTGTGCATGTTGTAAGGTTTAAGTGCGTGCTTATTTGCACCTAGTAATGTCTGATTGAGGTGTGAACGACCATTCATAGCATTTGAAAACAAGTTCATTTGCGAACATTCAAAGGTGTAGAACAACATTTAAGTGATTAAGTCATTGCAATGAAAAATTAAGTTTATTGTACATTTAGTCAATATATTAGACAGGTTGGTTGATAAAGTAAATTACAGGAGTCAGTAGTAATTCAAGATAGCCTACTGTAGTCAAGTGATAAAACTATAACATCATTACATTAGTAAATCAGATAAATACTGAGTTCATGAGACTTCCTAAAAATGGATAGTGAGCAAGCAGATAAAACTCTTAAGAGGGAGACTGAAATAAGTGAAGGCAAACAACCTGCCCCAGAAGATGCACTAAGAAGAAGTGAAAGATCGAGAAGGCTCACTGAGAAGGGACAAGAACTCGAAGAGACTAAACTCAAAGGTCTCCAACATCGTTTCTCACGTACCTATGACAAGTGGAAGATTCTTGCTAAGAAATCAAGGAAGGAGATAGAGGGAGCCTCTTCTCAAGAGAACCTACAAACTCTCATCAACAAGATAAAAGAAGCATCAAATGATGTACAGCAGGCGTACGAAGACCTGCGCAAATGCATAATCCCTGATAAAGAGACACGCCGTCGAACAGACACCTGCGACACTGTCTCAAGGCAGATATTAGAGCATGCTTGGAACCATCTCCAAGACAAAGATAACGAGCAAGAAATAGAGTGGTTTGAGACTGGCTCTGTGTTCTCATTAGGAGTATCAGAAGCATGCAGTGCAAGCTCAAGATCATCACTCTCAAGTAAATCGTCATGTAAATCTTCAAAAATAAGTGAAGCTGCAGCAGAATTAGCCGCAAATGAAGCCACTTTGGAAGTCCAAGAGCAAGTGGAGCGTGAGGAACGTGAACTCAGAAACCTAGAAGCTGAGTACAGACAAAGGCTTGTGCGACAAAAAAAGGAACGTGCACAAGAAGAAGAGCAATGTAGACAAAGGCTTGCACAACAAGAAGAAGAATGTGCTGCAAATAAACAGGTCTTGGAAGAAAAGCGCAGAAAGATAGAACGCTTAGAGACCATAAAAAAGATGAATGCCGCCAAGGCCAAACTAGAAGTGTATAAACAAGAACAAGGTTCAACCTCTGACTTGCTGGATCTATTCAAGGATTATAAGCCCAAACGAGAAAGGCTTACATTCGACTCAAAACCTTCTGTCACGCCACAACTAATCACAAGGATGCAATCTTCTATAACTACTCCCAAAGAGGATAGCACAACTGATTTTGCCAAGGTAATAGCAGAGTCCTTCAGTGTAAGCCGTCTCCCAGCACCAGAGCCTGCTGTTTTCAGTGGAGATCCACTAAAGTACAAGGGCTGGGAAATGTCCTTTCAAACGCTGATAGGCAGAAAGAATATACCAGCGAACGAAATTAATCTACTACCTACAAAAATATGTTGGTGGACCAGCAAGAAAAGCCATTGAGGGATACTTCCTTCTGGGAACAGATGCAGCCTATCAGACAGCGCTCGATGTCCTGGAAAAAAGATATGGAAGCTCCTTTATGGTTGCTAAGGCTTTCAGAGATAAGCTGGCCTCATGGCCAAACATAGGACCCAAGGAAAGCATTCAGCTACGAGAGTTCTCAGACTTCCTTCAAGGCTGTCAAGCAGCCATGTCGCAAATAAAGAGCCTGGAGGTCCTTAACGACTGTGGTGAAAACCGACGAATGCTCTCCAAGCTCCCCGACTGGCTTACAGCAAGATGGAACCGAAGGGTGACCAGGATGGAAAAGGAAAATGAGACTTTCCCCAGCTTCGATCAGTTCGTGGAATTCGTCACAGAGGAAGCCGATATAGCTTGTAATCCGATTACCTCCCTTCACGCTCTGAAGTCTGGAGATGGTGGAAAGGAGAAGCCACAAAAAACACGAAGTGTTGGTGCTAAGGTGCTAGCAAGTAGCTCTGAAGAGAAAACAGATGCTAAAGGATGTGTATTCTGTGAGAAGTCAAATCATGGCTTACAGACATGTCGAAGGTTCTTGAAAGAGACAACTGCAGAACGGGTCAAGTTTGTGAAAACAAACAAGCTCTGTTTTGGATGTTTGAAATCAGGACATCAGTCCAAGAACTGTGAGAAGAGAAGCATTTGTGAGACATGCAAAAGGAAGCATCCAACATGTCTACATGAAAATCGTCCAAGGGAAGAAGATAGGAAAGAACAAGAGGACGGCGAAAGAAAGGAGAGTGGGAGACGCTTTAAGAAAAGGGAAGACTTATCAGAGTCTGAAGAGAAAGAAGAGACACCAGTAGAGGCAACAGCTAACAGAGTGGTGCAAGACAAGAGGAGCACCTATTCCTCCACAGTTGTTCCTGTATGGCTGTCCACAGCAAGTAATCCAGAGCAGGAAGTGCTCGTATACGCTCTATTGGACAACCAAAGCGACACCACCTTTATCCTGCAAGAAACGGCAGACGTGTTAGTTACAAAGAAACAGCCTGTGCAATTAAAGCTCTCCACGATGTCATCCAAAGATACCGTCATCCAGAGTCAGAAGTTAACTGGACTGCAGGTCAGAGGTTATAATGAGACAAGGAAAATATCTCTCCCAGTAACCTACACAAGAGAGTTTATTCCTGCAAACCTAAGTCATGTCCCAATACCTGAGACAGCAAGATCATGGCCTCACCTAGAGCACCTTGCTGGAGAGATCACTCCTTTATGTGACTGTGAGATTGGCCTGCTCATAGGCTACAACTGTTCTCAGGCCCTGTTGCCCAGAGAAGTGGTGTCAGGAAAGGATAATGAGCCTTTTGCTCAACGAACAGACTTGGGCTGGAGTATAGTTGGCTGTGTAGATCCCTGCGTTGATTATGGAGATGCAATTGGAAGCAGCCACAGGATCGTTGTGAAACAAGTGACTCCACACATTGAGTCACAGGCTTATCAACCAAGTGAAGTACGATACATATATCGAACACAAATCAAGGAAGTTATCACACCACCAGAAGTCATTAAGGCACTCGAATCAGACTTCAATGAAAGAGTAGCCGAAGATGCCCATATCTCACAGGAAGATCTACGTTTTCTATCCATAATGGAGGAAGGAATCAAGACGAAGCCAGACGGACGTTGCGAAATGCCTCTCCCATTTAAAGAAGAAAGGCCAAGCCTGCCACAGAACAGAATCTGTGCAGATCACCGTCTCAAGTGTCTCAGGAAGAGATTGGAGAGGGACGAGCAATATCGGAAGGACTACAAGACCTTCATGAGTGAGATGATTGCACGCGGAGATGCAGAGAAAGTCACAGAAGAACAACTTGACAAAGGCCCGTCCTGGTACATTCCTCATCACGGGGTGTATCACCCTCATAAACCTGGGAAGATACGGGTCGTGTTCGACTGCTCAGCCAAGTACCAAGGCATGTCACTGAATGACCACCTGCTTACCGGACCGGAACTGACAAACACCTTGGTAGGCGTGCTCTGTCGCTTTCGCAAGGGTCCAGTAGCGATCATGTGTGATGTGGAACGCATGTTCCATCAGTTTCATGTCAGACCAGAGGACAGAGACTATTTGAGGTTTCTGTGGTGGGAAGACGGCGACCTACAGTCAGAACCAGCGGTCTACCGCATGAAAGTACACCTGTTTGGGGCGGCCTCATCACCCGGCTGCGCAAACTATGGCCTCAAACACATCGCTGCACAAGGACAAGGTCACTTCAAAGAAACATCCATTAGATTCATAGAAAGAAACTTCTATGTGGATGATGGACTAACAAGTGTGACAACCGAAGAAGAAGCAATACAGTTAGTCGCTGAAGCAAGAGAAATCTGCAGCAATGGCAAGCTGCGAATTCACAAGTTCATCTCCAATCGCCAGAAAGTACTTGCATCGATTCCCAAAGAAGAGTGTGCTGAAATAGTACGTAATCAAGAGTTAGCCAAAGGCGAGCCGCAGATTGAGAGAGCTCTGGGTGTCGAGTGGTGTGTTGCCTCCGACCAGTTCCAATTCAGAGTAGTGGTCAAAGAGCGTCCGCTCTCTAGAAGAGGAGTGTTGTCGATGGTAGCCTCTATTTTTGACCCACTCGGGTTTGTAGCACCTTTCATTCTCGTTGGAAAACAAATACTACAGCAGATGTGCCGTGACAAGATCGGATGGGATGAGCCTTTACCTGATGATTTACGGCCACAATGGGAATCTTGGTTCCTAGACCTACAGAACCTTGCTGACATCAAGATTCAACGATGCTACCTACCAGACAGTTTCAAAGAGGTCCAAAGATATGAAATTCATCATTTCTCAGATGCAAGTGTCACAGGCTACGGAGAGTGTTCTTACCTGAGAGCAATAGACACATCCGGACAAATCCACTGTTCCTTGGTCATGGCCAAGGCAAGAGTTGCCCCCACGAAGTTAACTACAGTGCCAAGACTTGAGCTGTCCGCAGCTGTCGTTGCTGTGCGGACTAGCGACCTGCTGAAAAGGGAGTTGGAAATAGAAGATGCTCAGGAAATCTTTTGGACAGACTCAAAGGTCGTGCTTGGATATGTCAACAACGACGCCAGAAGATTTCATGTATTCGTGGCCAACCGCATTCAGCGAATCAAGAACAGTACCAAGCCCAGTCAATGGAGATATGTGGCTTCAGAAGAAAACCCTGCAGACCACGCATCAAGGGGTCTCAGGGCAAAGGAGCTCATCGAGTCTAACTGGTTTACTGGCCCCGAATTTCTCTGGCGTGAAGAACTTCCCAGCGGAGACATCAAGGTGGGAGAGATGTTAGCAGAAGACACTGAAGTTCGAAAGGCCTTCGTGGGCAAGACCTTGACGACGGAAGACTCACTGCTTGATCGCTTCCAGAAGTTCTCCAGCTGGATGATGTTAGTCAAAGCCATCGCTAGACTCAAACGACGTGTCAAAGAGCTCAAGGGTCTGACAGAAAGAATCAATGAAGCCACGAGTCTCGAAGAAAGAAAGGAAGCAGAAATCACGATCATAGGCATTGTCCAAAGAGAAACCTTATCAAAGGAGATACAAGGTCTTCAAACTAAGAAGGACATAAGCAAGGACAACAGACTATCCAAACTAAACCCTTACCTGGACCAGCAAGGTATCCTAAGGGTGGGAGGTCGACTGGAACGTGCTGCACTGCATCGACACATCAAGCATCCAGCAGTCTTGCCTAAGAACAGCCACATAACAACACTACTGATCCAGCACTACCACCAAAGGGTGCAGCATCAAGGACGTGGCATAACAATGAACGAGCTACGATCAAACGGAATCTGGATACTTGGATGCAGTCAAGCGGTGTCATCCTACATCTACAAGTGTGTCAAGTGTAGAAAGTTCAGAAGGTGTACGGAGGACCAACGAATGGCAGACTTACCCCATGAACGGATGGAGACCACTCCTCCCTTTACCTATTGTGGGATGGATTGTTTTGGTCCTTTCTACGTCAAGGAAGGAAGAAAGGAGTTGAAGCGCTACGGTCTGCTACTCACCTGTTTGTGCTCTCGCGCCGTACACATAGAGCTACTTGATGACATGACTACTGACGCTTTTATCAATGCGCTCCGCGCATTCATCGCTCTACGAGGAAATGTTCGACAACTTCGATCAGACCAAGGTACAAACTTTGTGGGTGCGAGACGCGAGTTCCTTGAAGCTGTAAAAGAGATGGATCAAGAGAGTCTAAAAGAACTTGGCTGTGAGTTTGTGATGAACACTCCTTCTGCAAGCCACATGGGCGGCGCCTGGGAAAGGCACATCAGGACCATTAGGAGTGTGCTGACATCCATCCTGGATCAGTCTTCTCGAAGACTGGATAGCTCATCTTTGAGGACTTACCTGTACGAGGTAATGGCAATCATAAACAGCAGACCTCTAACTACTCACCTTCTCAATGATCCCACAGGGCCACAGCCTCTAACGCCTAATCACATTTTGACGATGAAATCCTCGATAGTCCTGTCTCCTCCTGGAAAGTTTGTGAAGGAAGACCTGTACTTACGGAAAAGATGGCGTAGAGTGCAATACTTAACTGAAGAATTCTGGTCCCGATGGAAGAAAGAGTACCTGTTGAACCTACAACAAAGAGAAAAATGGAACAAGACGAAGAGAAATGCAAGGATCAATGACATAGTGATTATAAAGGATGAAAATACACCAAGAAATGAATGGAAGCTGGCTAAGGTCACACAAGTGTACCCAAGTGAAGATGGTCATGTGAGGAAGATACAGTTATTGATCAGCAACTCAGAACTAAGTGACACTGGAAAACGAGTCAACAAGCAAACCTACCTGGAGAGACCTATACATAAGACTGTGACCTTGCTTGAAGCAGAATGAGAGCCTCCAGTCTACCCTCTCTAGAGCCCCTCCCTAGCGCCAGCTAGCTTATGACCTAATCCTTAGTTATAGTTACCTTAATTATACTTACCTCAGTTATACTTGCCCTTTTTCTCTTAGTTCTACTCATTTCAGATAGTTGAAGGAAATCACAAGTGATTTGGTGGGAGTGTAGCTGCCATAAGAAAATGCACTGTAAGGAACGTTTTGAGCTAAGCTCTATTTCCAAGTGGGAACCAATTTCAGTTTTTGTGTTAGCGGTTCCTTTTTGTGAGTTACACAAGGGCGAGAGTGTCTGATTTTGAGCCACCGGGTGGCGACGTTTTTCCGTTTGAACAAGCAAGTGGTGAAGAACGCAAGAAATGCTTATTTTGTGTCCTTTCTGATAGCATTTTTGTTTATTGTTGAAACCGGAGTTTGAAGACCTGTATTGTCAGGATTTACGTTTTTCTTCGTTTTCTCCCTCGAGCAAATGCGGCAATGAGGTAATCCTTAGATGTTAGCCATGCTATGTTATGTTAGCAAGAACATGACGAATGTGTTTTAAGTGCATGAGCAGATTTAAGTTATTTTGTGTGTAACGTTTATTGTTCTCTGTGAGAACGTTTTATGTTAATAGTCTTTATGTCTTTTAGTTCTCACGGCATGTGTGTGGAGAAGTTGAATAAATGCCCGTTTTGAAGAACTGCTTGTACGCCTGATTGACGAGGGAGCTACAAAAGTTGTTCTGTTTACACATCGTAAAACGCCCCGCTATGATTTGACCAGAGCCCAGGGGTTCACCCCCATCCTGTGCATTCTCCCCCCCACTCTGTTTCTCTCAATAAATATGCTCTTGCAAGAGGCCCAAGTCAGACTTCGTTCGAGCATCGCTGTATGCACAGTGACGCATGACTTCTCCACTTGCAAGTGCTTAAAGGGCATACTCTCCCGTGTGGTTCTTGCAAACACTGACATTTTGGTGCCGTGACCTGGATTCCAACATACCCACTGCTGACCGACGGACGACGATGCGCTGTACACCGTCGACGGGCCAGCGTCCATTAGCCAGACCTGGTAAAGAAAGACCTGGGAAGGAAATTTTTCACTGGGCCAGCATCTTAGGTCTGCCTTCGTCTGACAGCGGCGGATTGACGGGATCCGGCAGTGCAATGAACCAGGGGACAAGTAAGTTAAAGCCCTAAAGTTGTGTGATTGTGCTGTTGTGAAATGCGTAAAAGGTAGAAGTGCACAAGATACGACTTTGGTTTGTCCGAGCTATGAGATACGGCTTTGGTTTGTCCGGGCTATGAGATACGGCTTTGGTTTTTCCAAGCCAAGAAACAGCTGGGGTTCTAGTCCCAGTGGAAGGAAGAGGGCTAAGAAAAAACAGAGCTTCTTTTTCTTAATTGAAGAAGGACGTAGATTCTTTTTTTGTCCATTTTTCCAAGCTGTTTGCCTGAAGGTTGTGTGATTGAAAGTGTCAAAGTGGTAGGATAAATTGACTAAAAAAACAGTTCTAGCATTAATCCACGGAAATAACATAGGTTAGGAATTTGTTTGAGGTCAATTTAAACCTGCATTGAGAATCTTCAAAATAAAAAAATTGGAAAAGAAATATAAAAACCTAAAATACCAAATTAAGATGGGAAATAAAAACGGTAAATCTCTAGCTCTTGAAGGAGATGAGAAGTTCATGGCGAGTAGATTTCTTAATTGTATGCGATACATGCCGAAGTGGAAGACAAAGTATGGAGTAGAAGGGAAGTTGAAATGTGGAAGATAGTAGTTGAAGTTTAGGAGGAGAGTGTGGCTAGGATAACAAAGGGACAGAGAAAGGAAAGAAAAGAGAGAGAATTGAATTGCGCTAGAGTGTGGTTGAAAGCTTCACATGAGAGAAGAGAACAAATTCAAAAGACAAAAGATAGAAAGGTGAAAAGTGATGAGGCAGGTATGTTTGTCAGGCCGGAAAACAATGAGGCCATAGTGCGCAGGCGCGCTGTCCCTGCCATAGCTCAAGCCGCAGCTCAAGGCGCAGCTCAAGGCGCAGCTCAAGCAGAGGAGCAAGAGAAGTCGTCCGCTCCTATCCAAATTTAACAGACCTGCACCCTCCCCCATATAATAGCAAAAATGGTCAGGGTCATATTATTAGAACTCCTGTACAAACAAGAAGAAGATTTTCCCAAAATGTAGGCAATGTTGATGTGTGCCCAATGATACAGGTGCCAAACCCTATTGCAGGGGAAGGCTACCCTCCACATACGTATGTTTTTTGGCCCCGGACTTTGGAAGAGGCAAGAAAAGCAGTTGAAGGGGTTACCCCTGTTGCAGAAGACCCAGATAAATGGCCAGAAGACATGGCTGGAATCATACATTCCTACAGACTAAATGGGCATAAGGCAGGAGAAGCTGCAATGTCTTCTTTGGGAAAAGACTGGGCAAAGGTTAGAGGGAATTATACAGGTAGAAATAATCAAGGGCCTTTCCCCTATCCCGTTGAGGGAAATCAATTGATAGGGGAGTATGCAGCACAATGGAATGATCTTGTGCAAAGAGTGAGAACTATATTTCGAAGACGAGACGAATTATGGTCATTTGGCAGGAATTAAACAGAAGCCTGGAGAAGATACTGATGATTTTCGCTTAAGATTTGAAAAATAATTCAGGGTGCATAGTGGCATCCCATTCAATGATGAAGCTGAGAGTGCTTACCAGCAACAGCTTAAAAATGCGCTCCTTACTAATTTCCGCCCTGAAATCGGCAACTGGGTATGGAAACATTTGGTGGAAGTAGATGTTGCCAGTGTTACAACAACTATGCAATGGGGCAGACATGCTGAAAAGGTGATCAAAAGAGGCAAAAGTTCTGATGTATTTCATGTAGACAACGATGATGATGATGACCTAGATGAAGATACAACAGTCTTCTTCCATGGGTCCCAGCGGGCCAGAGGAAGAGGTAGAGGCCAACAAGGTCGCCGGCCGCCATATAATTCAAAACCCCCATCAGATTCTGACAACTGTTGGAACTGTGGGAGACGAGGACACTTGGCAAGAGCGTGTCGTTTTGCAAAACAATACCAATCAAAGGGTGGAGGAGGAGGCAGAGGAAAAGCCAAATTTTCAGGTGTGTGCTGAGGGCGTGATAGCAAGTGAGATTACGGCTGGATGATGGAAGAATGAATGAGGACAGGCAGGGAATGCGTGTACGACATGGGATGTGCACGGCTGTAACTGAGGTCCGGTGGACTTCAATGTCTGCCTGCTCACGGCCATCATGAAGTTAAATGTTGTGGGACAGGGGTTGAGATGTGATGGTGAATGAATGGGTGCCTTTGTGTCTGTTAGTTTGTACATGTGTGCGCGCATATGAATGGCCTAGGTAGGTTGATGTGGAGGCGACGTGATCACAATTGAAGATAAGATCCCTCTCGCCTGTAAGTGTAGTACAAATTGAGATGAATAGGATTTGATGATTACTCAGGGGCACCATTGACGTCAAATGGTTCAATGGAGAAGGCCCGTTTCCTGTGGCTGGACAAGACAGGACCATCTAGTCCAGTCGCTCCCCAACGACGCTATTGACACATTACGTGAATGTGTCAAAACGGTGGGGGAGTAGAATGATTTAATCTACTGTAAGATTCAATGTTTTGTCAAATGTAATTGTTTTGGGAGTCTTAACAGGACACGTAAGAATTCAACACACAGTGATGAGGGGAGCAGAAGAAACATCTCGAATGAGCCCATCTCACGTGCCGTCCAACTGGCCGGCAAAGGAGATACGTGGTATCATCTGTCCCAGTGCGCCCCAGTGAAGGGTCTGCAACCTTTGCATTAGTCATTTGAGATGTTTCTTCTGCTCCTCTCATCACTGTTCTGGTTGCCCTGGTTACAGAGGCGTTGCTACACCAAAGGGAAGGAAGATTGTGTCTGTAGCAACGCTGATTAGCTAAGGAATGTAGTGTGGTGTGAATTAGCACTTCATTGTCGGCCCGTGACCCCTGCAGAATCTGTCCTCCTTCCTCAACCAGCTGTTCGTCTCTCATGGTTGGCTGACTCGTCCTCGAGTGTTATCAGATAACTTGAATTGCCGCTTTCCTGTGGAACAATGCAACTAAACCTTGGCTAGACTTTATCTACTTAGTAGATTAACACAAATTAACAATAAATAACTTCTCCTGAACACTAAAACAAATGTTAAGTAAATGTAAGGGAACTGGTATGCAGTTCTTCAAACAAACATTGAGGAAATATAGGATAACTTGTACGTAACTACTTCAAACTGTGTTTAACACTTAACAAATAAAAACAGTTCTGATCAACAACAATCTATGAACCAAACCTACAGTTAACTAAAATGAATGAAGTTTCTTTCAACCAAATAAGAACATTTTGCCTATGCAAATAAGCTCTGCTCATTGTTAGTGAAGGCCTCTTACAGGAACAAAAACACACAGATAACATAAGGACAGGAAGGATACATATGGCTGACAGGGATCAAAAGACATCCCTGTCACTAAAGAGGAAGAACGTAGATAAAAGGAAAGCCCTAAACTCGTAAAGACAAGGCCTAAAGGTCTGGCAGGCCAACGCTTCACTTAAATTATTCCAACATTTCCCCCCTGTTTATCACACATATGCTCAATTTTTACATTACCAAAAACAACCACTTCTCTTGATTTTCAGTTGACGGATGACAAGTATGAGCACAAATATTTCCACCAAAAAGGATAAATGTTGCGACATCATCATCATCTTTATCATCAACATGCTGACGTTCAGACATTAGGCATACCCGGGCCATCTCGTCGTCCATGGGCGAGATTGCTGTAGTGACAGAGCACGGAGACATGGAATACAACAACATCCACACAAGGTGAGTATAGCAGTAAATGAGGACACAAGGGCTTTATACTTCCCAAAAGCAGTCATCCACTTGTTGTGCTCTTTCATCCTCGTGTTCAGGGATTGCAAGCTTGCAATCACCTTCGTCAGGCTCCCATCAGGGGCGGTGTCGTTCTGGCTGAAGGTGCAGCATGTTCCCTGAACATTGCGCAGACCCTCCCTTTCCCAGACAACAACATAACAAGAGCATTGCGGTTCTGGATTGACACTAGGGAAGGCGTGGCTAGCTGTTCGTGCACTGCCTCAAGTCCCGCTTGTGTCCGTTTGCCCAATTTCTGCATGTTGCAATGGATGTAATTTATCCTGTCAACGTTCTTGTTCATCGTACACCAGCAGCAAATGGAGGACTCCCATCCCGCTGCAATTTGGTCAATTATATCTTATTAATCAGGAACTCCTCTGGGGACTCTAATTGCGTCAATTTCAGTCAGGTCATCGTCGCCTCTCAAATTTAAAGACATTATGATTTTGTTTTTTCCAGCTTTTTCCCAGATCTTGGCATGTCGGTACATATATCAAATTCATATGTTGTATATTAAAGCTGACTGAACTGCCCTTTCATCCCCCCTGTTGAGCCAGGTGCCAACACCACGTGACAACACCATGGCTCAATACAGCTGCCCATTTCTATCGTTTTTTGTTGTCCGATCACAATGTGAAAACCCAATCCACCAATCAAAAAAAAAAATCAACAAAATAACTGCCGGTAAAGTAATATAATAGTTATTGTTGTAGTTTCTTAACTTTAACTAACTCAATCGCTCTCTTATTCTCAAATTCTAAATTTAGCTTTGAAATGTCGTTATTTCATAATTGTTCATCATCCAATTCCAGAAAGCAAGTTCTTTCCATCTCTCAAGTTTTGTTTCATCAAGGCTAGGCATTAACGGAGCGTGGACCAGTTTCTGCCCGTAAACAAATTGCTCGCCTTTTTATTTTTTTATTTTTTTTCCTATCTTTACAAATTCGTTTTCGTTTAGCGGTGCAAATCAGACTAATAAATACTTTAGTGCACCTATATTAGCCAATTTCATCCTTTTAACACATATCACTTACAACACACAGACAACACAAAAACAGCAGAGACACAGCTCACAGACAATACTAACAAACAACGCTGCGCAAACGTCATCCTCTATTTTGACGTTTTGGTTATACTTTCTTTTTCTTTTTTTTTTCTTTCCTCAGTGCCTTTTATCCTTCGTGCAACTATTGTCACATCTTCCCTAAGCATCACCCTGCTTCAATATCACTTGCTACCACGCCCTCAGCCCACCCCTGGAGTGGGTACAACCCCACTCCACGCGCAGCCACAGCAAGTGAAGCAAGAGGGGGGGGGGGGCATTTCCATACTGATTTATCCCAGCCTGGCCAGTACTGGGACAATCAATGCCGTCGTCCCCCACCTCGACTCCACCCGCTCGAACGGCAGGCCCCAACGCACCACGGCGGCACACAGCAGAGCCACGGTTGGCGAGCCCGCAGGGAGTGGAGCCCGTCGCTCGAGACTGCCGGACGGAAGGCCAGAGAGCCAGGCCAGAGCTGCCGTCGAGTCCACAGCAGGCGGCCACAGGCTCAGACTCGGGAGGCAGGAGGGTCCGGTGGTGGTTTTGGCCAGTTGGCTGTTGGCTAGCTGGGTAACGTAGCTGGTTGTCCGAGGGAGAGGAAACAGATAGGTGAGAGCGGAGCTGCAGGAATGCGAAGTGGACTGAAGACAACACAAGAAAAGTAAAAGAAGAGACGGGTGCACTGAAAACGGGAAAACGAAAAACAAGTAACAGACACGGTCCGGGACAGAAGCGGCAGTCAACAAATCTGACGCCAGCGTGCTCTATCCCGGAAGACAACAGACGGTGGGGGGAGCTAATTGATCAGACAGCAATAAGCTGCAGTCTTTTTAAACTGTGCATTTAAACTCCTGTATGCCAGCCTCCTTCCCCTCGAAGCTCCACCATCCTCCTCCGATACCAGCCCCAGGTGTCGAGCCTAAGTAAACACCTATAACCAGTGATGGTGTAGTATGTTTTTATTCTGGTCTTATTCTATGTATATTTCATTTGTAAGTCTAGGTTGTGACCAAGTTCAGGCACTGGTCGAGTTCATGCGGGATATTGGGGTCTGGCTTCAGATATGTAGATTTACTGGCAAGACTGTGTAGGGTCTGCTGGGCAGACTAGCGGTCTATATGTCAACCAGAAACCACAGTTATAAATTACAGGCAACATTATCTGAATCTGCCTTGGTGCACTATCCATTGACCCATTCACCCTCCAAGTTATGCCTATCGACTGTAGACAAGTGTGTGGAAAATTGTAATTGTCCAACGGAAGACAGTTCAACAACAGTGAACAGCAGAGAAGTTCAGCAAGGTAATTTGGTATTGCCATGACCCGGATTCGAACCGGGGTTGCTGCGGCCACAACGCAGAGTACTAACCACTATACGATCATGGCCTACATGCAATAGCTTTAAATATGTTGGAAACGTTTAGGATCTTCAGCAAGTGCACATTGGCAGACCATGAAAGAATATTGAAATGTTTGTGGAACTGTGCAGATCTGATGATCCCAAAGACCTGAGGTGAGACAACATTGACAAAATGTTTTTCTTTATTGACAGTGTCACTTCTTTTGTGGCTTACTTCTTTTTCGGTTCCCAGCTTGGCACAACGTCCATACTGTATCGTATCAACATAAAACATCAACGCACAGGTGAGGTGGCCGAGAGGTGAAGGTGATGCATTGCTAATCCGTAGTCCTTTTCACGCATGGGTCCACATCCCATCCTTGTTGAAGGGTGCCTTCAGATTGTTGAATCTAAAAACTCTATTTGCTGAAGCTATCCTTCCGGACTACTTCCTCAACCGGCGCTCAATTCACTGACGGGCAGTTTATTACTTTGTGCAAAATAGCATTTAAGCAGGTTTTTGACCCAAGTGCGTTAACCTGTGTTTGCAGCAGCGTAATTGTATAGATGCATTCGTTGTCCATGCGTCTAAACCAAGGATGGGCAAACTTTTGACTTGCGTGCCAAATTGGGTTCTAAATTTGGACCGGGGGGCCGAACCAGGAGCAGATGGATGTAGTGTTTGAGTGAAGATTCAAGATTCAAGAGTTTTTATTCGCCATGTTTGAGCGTGCCAAACAAGGAATTTGACTCCGGTAAAGTGAAGTAATATAAATGATATAAATATAAATGTAAATGATATAAATATAAATGTAAAGGTCATTGCATAAAAGGTTTTGGCATTTAGTAGGTAGTAAAGCATGGATATTCGAAAAAAAAGCTTTTGGAAAACAAATGCATTTATTAATTAACAGCATTAAAAAAATGTCATAAAAAAACTACTATCAGTGACTCTCATTAAACACCACACTGTTATTTTGAATAACCGTTTCCATCACTTCAGCGGCTGCAGGTCAGATTTATGAAAGATGTTTATTTATTTTATGAGGCAAAATCACATAACACGGCAAACATTCTGACCAAATACATCATCTTGAAGAATCAGTGAAAGAATACATCTAAATAAAGTACCGTATTTTTCAGACAATAAGTCGAATTTTTTTTCATAGTTTGGGTGGGGGGGGGGCGACTTATACTCAGGAGTGACTTATATGTGAAATTATTCACAGATTTTCAAAATTCAAAAATGAGCGATGTAGTGAAACCGCGATGTAGCAAGGGATTATGGTAATTTGAACTGCAACTGACACGGCATTGTTTACATAAAGGACAAGGGATTTGATCACGGGATTTAATGACTTGGAGTGACAGAGATTGTTTGATAAAATTGTTGTTTATAATTATATGGGCCTGTGGAATAATTTGTACTGCATTTTATGACGAGACCGACGTCAGCAGCGCAGCGCTCACGCGGCGTTGTTTACATAAAGGACGAAAATTTTGATCGATGGATTTCATGATTTGGAGTGACACAGATGTATACTTTATATTGTGTGCCGGAAATGGAGAGTAATTGGTCACACTTTTGAAGAGTGTAGTAATGGCAGAAAGTGCAATCTCTGTGGAGAAACTGATCATCTCTACAGAAAGTGCCCAAAGTCTTTTGCCAACAAACTGAAGGCCGGGAGAAAAATGACACAGGTGAAGGAAAATGATGGTAACAAATATTTTGGAAACTCAAATTTCCCTCCAAGGCCTGTAATTGGTGGAGAGGAAACGGGTGAGGAGCAAACAGGTGAGGAGGGAACAGGTGAGGAGGGAGGTGATGAGGGAACAGGTGACAAGAGAACAGGTAATGAGGAAACAGATGAGGAGAGGGAAGGGGAGGGGCATGTGTCACCCCCACCAACAGAGAACGCAGAGAAAATTGATAGAGTAGAAGAAATGCTTACAAGTAGTGGAGAGGACACAAGTGAGGAAAGGGAAGGGGGAGGGGCATATGGTAAGCACACAAATGGAAAGTGACATTTCACAAGAAATAGCCACAGATGAGTTGAGTGCAGAAACCCAGATTCCTTGTGTGCAAAAAGCTAAAAGACTCGCATCTGAACGGTCCTCTGAATCGCTGTCGACGTCAGAGGAGAGAGGAAAGCCTGGGAGCCCAGATAGTGAGCTGGATGAGTCCAGAGTATTCCCTTCCGACTCACCAAATGAAATCTCCTTTTTAAATATATGCCTACAATCGACACCCAAAAGCCATGAATTTAAGGTTGCGGGAGAGAACGTCACCAGACGCAACCAGGAGAGGTCGCCGGCGCTCAAGCTCTGCCTGTGGTACCGCAATAAAGGAGTTACTGTCAAAAGAAATAACTTAACAAATATGAGACCCACTTCACTGATTATTTTATCTCAAACAAAAGAACCAGTGAAGTGATTAACAAGTAAAAACAAAATGAACTTAGTAGAACAAATATGAGACCCTCTATAGGAGTATTATACTAATGACACGAACCCTATTAACCATCAATGTTAGAAGTGTATAATCCAAGATTAGAGCACTCAGTGTCTTATCCTCCTTAAAAACCCTCAAGGCCCATATGATTTTAATTCAAGAATGCGGCATACCCTGTTTATTTAATATTATTTTATTAGTAGTAATTAGAAATTACAGACAGTGGGAGGAGATGTTGCCCTATCCATCATTATGGAGTGGGTCAAATGAAAACCGCAATGATGGACTGACCATTTTAATAAATAACCCCCGAATTCTTTTAAACAGGAGCATAGTGGTGAAGCACTGCTAGCAAACCTAACATTCCTAGGTCACGAATTTAACCTTTTAAATATTTATGGTTTTATTGACAAACATGATAGATATGAGCTCTTTGAAAGCCTGTAGTGTCACATGCTGGGTCACGCACCACTAATTCTGGGAGGGGATTTTAACTGTATCTTAAGCAGAAGTGACAGAAAAGGAGCCGGGGAAGATTTTTAAAATTGAAAAAAACAACTCTTTTAATACAAGACATTTCAAAGTCAAAGTCAAATTCTGCTTTATTGTCAACGTCTTCACATGCCGAGACATACAAAGAGATTGAAATGACGTTTTCTCTATCCCACGGTGACAAGACATATTACACGATAGACATACAAGTAAACGACGCAATATAAAAAACAAGAAGGCACAAACAATAAATAATAAGAGTAATAATAAATAATAAATAAACAGATAACACAAAAAATAAGAGCCAGTGTGCATACAGACAGTAAAAGTACAGGACGCTACGCAGAACGGGGGAGCGAGTTCAGGATCCTAACAGCCTGGAGTATGAAGCTGTTTGAGAGTCTGGTGGTGCGGGAGGGCAGGCTTCTGTACCTCTTCCCAGAGGGCAGAAGCTCAAACAAAGAGTGAGCGGGGTGACTCACATCACTCACAATCGTGAGTTAGCCAAGAGGGCCAAGAAAATGTCTGCATGCTCTAGAGCATTTTCTATTCGGGCTCCAGAGCTTTGGAATGCCCTACCAATGGATATCAGGACTGCTACCTCAGTAGAAACATTTAAGACACGTTTAAAGACACATTTCTATGACATGGCCTTTAACTAACCTGTAGTGGCCGATTCGGCTGGAGTTTGTTTTCTCTCCCTCTCCACCCCCTCCCTCCCCCCTCCCCGGCCGGGGAGGTGGTTAGGTGGCACCCATGCTGACAGCGGCTATCTGGATTCTCGTGGGCCAAATCAGGATGGGGGAACTGCAGCTCAACCTCCTCGAAGACACTGCCAGGACAATTGAGGGCTCCTTCGGCAGCCCTCTGCTATGACATGGACATCCACTTTTTATTTAATTGATTTTCATGTTGTATCATTTGTGCCCTCTCTGCATCCATTTCAACCTGGTGATCCTGAAAGGGGGATCCTTCCATCTGTGGTCCCTTCTCAAGGTTTCCCATTTTCCCCTGCTAGGGGTTTTTAAGTGTTTCCTTGCCCTTTTGGGAGCTTAAGATCAGGGGATGCTTTGAGAATAATTGTCAATTTCTGTCTATGTGAAGCCCTTTGAGACTGCTTGTGATTTAGGGCTATACAAATAAACTTGACTTGACTTGACTTGGTCGCCTTGCGAGTGAGATGGGAGGTGTAAATGTCCTTCAAGGAGGGGAGCGAAGCACCAGCAATCTTACCAGCCGTGTTTACTATGCGCTGCAGGGCCTTCAAGTTGTAGTCAGTGCAGCCGCCACCCCAAACAGCAATACAGCTGGAGAGGACGCTCTCAATGGTGCCGCGGTAAAATGTAGTCATGACGGCCGGAGGAGCGCTCGCTCGCCTGAGTTTCCGCAGGAAGTACAGGCGGCGCTGGCCTTTCTTTGCCAGTGATGCGGTGTTGGTGGACCAGGAGAGATCCTCACTGATGTGCACCCCCAGGAACTTGGCGCTGCTCACTCTCTCCACCACAGCACCGTCGATGGTCAGCGGCAGGTGTTGGGTGTGACCCTTCCGGAAGTCCACAACAATCTCCTTGGACTTGTAGACGTTCAGCAGGAGGTTGTTGTCCCTGCACCACGTGGCCAGAAGGTCAACCTCCAGCCAGTATTGAGTCTCGTCTCCCTTGGTGATGAGACCCACCAGAGTCGTGTCGTCAGCAAACTTCACTATACCGTTGTCGCTGTAGGTTGCAGTGCAGTCATGCGTCAGGAGGGTGAAGAGCAGCGGACTGAGCACGCAGCCTTGGGGGGGCCCCGTGCTCAGCGTGATGCTGGTGGACATTTTGTCGCCAACACGTACTACCTGTGGCCTCTGACAGAGGAAGTCCAGTAGCCAGTTGCAGAGGTAGGTACTGAGGCCCAGCGCGTCAAGTTTGCTGATGAGGCGTTGTGGCACAATGGTGTTGAAGGCAGAACTGAAGTCCACAAACAACAATCTCACATACGAGTCCCTTCTCTGCAGGTGGGTGAGGGCCGAGTGGAGGGCAGAGCAGATGGCATCCTCAGAGAACCGTTTGGCTCGGTACGCAAACTGGAAGAGGTCAATGGTGGGGGGGAGAACGGATCGGATGTGCTCCATGACAAGCCGCTCAAAGCACTTCATGATGATGGGCGTAAGTGCCACGGGGAGGTAGTCATTGAAGCAGGACGGAGCGGGTTTCTTCGGCACAGGTACGATGGTGGCAGCTTTGAAACACGACGGGACGATGGCCTGCTGCATGGAAGTGTTAAAGATGTCTGTGAAGACATCCGTCAGCTCACCAGCGCAGTCCTTCAGCGCTCGACCCGGGATGTTGTCAGGGCCCGCCGCCTTACGGATGTTGATAGCGGCAAGCGCCCTCCTCACGCTGTCGGCGGAGAGGCACAGGGGCAGCTCGTGTGAAGGGGGAGTGGCCTTCAGCGGGCAAGTGCTGTTCTGAGGGTCGAAGCGAGCAAAGAAGCGGTTGAGGTCATTGAGCAGACGGACGTCGCCTTCACAGCTCTGCGGCGCGGGCTTGTAATCCGTGATGGTCTGAATGCCCTGCCAAAGGCTCCGTGCGTCCCTGCTGTCCTTGAAGTGGGCGGTAATTTTGCACGAGAACGCCCTCTTTGCATCTTTGATGCCCCGGGACAGGTCAGCCCTCGCAGTCCTCAAGCCAGCCTCATCCCCCGCTCTAAAGGCTTTGTCCCTGGCCCTCAGCAGCCTGAAGACAGCACCTGTCAGCCATGGCTTCCAGTTAGCCCGAGTGACGATGGATTTTGATAGAGTCACATCATCAATGCACTTCCTGATGTAGGAGGAAACAGAGTCAGTATACTCCTCAATGTCTGTCCGATCGTCGCAAGTGGCAGCCCTCCTAAAAATGTCCCAGTCAGTAGAGCCAAAGCAGTCACGCAGTGCATCAGAGGCACCCTCAGGCCACACCCGTACCTGCTTGCGAACTGGCCTGGACGCTCTCACCATTTGTCTGTATGCGGGCAAAAGCATACAGTGATGCAGTGATATGGTCAGAAAGTCCAAGATGGGGGAGGGGGGCAGCTTCTAAAGCTCCTTTATGCAAAGAGTAGACCAGGTCCAGGAAGCTGTCACCACGCGTAGGAATATTAACATGCTGGTGAAGCCTCGGAAAAACAGACTTCAGGTTAGCATGATTAAAATCCCCAGTGAAGATGGTGAAACCGTCAGGGTGCGCTGTCTCTTGTTCACTGACAGCCTGGTACAGTTCACTAAGAGCCGCGATCCTGTCGCCTTCGATGTTGGAAGACGGGATGTAAACCGCGACTAGCAGAATCGCGGTAAATTCCCTTGGCAGGTAAAAAGGACGGCACTTAACGATCACGAACTCCGCCAGTGGCGAGCAGTACTTGCATACCACTACAGAGTCCCGGCACCATTCGTCACGGATGTAGACGCATATTCCACCTCCACGAGATTTCCCCCCATGTACAATGGCCCGGTCCGCCCGATAGCACGCTAGCCGCTCCAGATGTACGGCAGAGTCCGGAATGTTGACAGTCAACCAAGTCTCAGTGAACACGAGCACACAGCAGTCCCGCACTGTCCGGTTTGTAGATCGCAGCAAGCGAATGTAATCCATTTTGTTGTCCAGCGATCGAACATTCGCCAGAAGAATGGAAGGCACGGCCGGGCGAGCAGGGTTGGCCGCCAGCCTGGCCTGGACGCCCCCGCGTTGCCCCTCTTCAGCCTCCTCGCACACCGCTTTCGACGCTTCCCAACCGGGGGAGGAATAGCAGACGAGCCCGGCGACGCTTCAGGACGTAGCAGTCCGAGCTCCTTTAATGTTCCCGCATCAAAGTCCAGAACTCGACTGTTGGAATAATTTAAGTAAAGCCTTGTCATTTATGAGTTTATGGCTTTCCTTTTCATCTAGGTTCTTTCTCTTTAGTGACAGGGATTCCTTTTGATCCCTGTGGATTGTATCCTTCCTGTCCTTATGTTATCTGTGTGTTTTTGTTCCTGTAAGAGGCCTTCAGTAACAATGAGCAGAGCTTATTTACATAGGCGAAATGTTCTTATTTGGTTGAAAGAAACTTCATTCCTTTTAGTTAATTGTAGGTTTGGTTCATAGATGGTTACAAGTTATCCCATATTTACTCAATGTTTGTTCAAGTGTTAATAAGTAAGTCACTCATTCTTATTGCGTGTTAATTTACTAAGTAGATAAAGTCTATCAAAGGTCTAGTTGCATTGTTCCACAGGAAAGCGGCAACTGAAGTTATCTGATCTCATTCTCGGACAACCGAGCCAACAACTGGAGAAAAACAGATGGACAAACCCTGCGGGGGTCACGGGCCGACAAAGAAGTGCTAATTCACACCACACTACATTCTTTTGCTAATCAGCGTTGCTACAGACACAAGCTCCCCTCCCTTTAGTGTAGCAACGCCTCTGTAACCAGGGCAACCAAAACATTAAATAGAGGAGCACGTGGAGGGAGAACTCAGAATTGATGGAGATTGTAACCGAGTTTCCTCTCTCTATCGTTCTCCTCGCGAGTAAACCTGTTCTGGTTCTTTTCTCCTCTTCCTTCCAGCGTGTGGTTAAATGTCTGATGGTATTTAGACCTGACATTTATTTGGTCCTTCGAGCCGGATGCCAAAACACCTGAGGACTCCAGCGGGCAGCAGCGGAGATCCAGAAAGACTGCGCGTGGCAGGACCTCCCTAGGTGGGGTCCTAGAATCCTTTTCAAGGGCTGTCTGTCTGCTCCGCCAGCTGGAGTCCAAAGGTTGAAGGCAATCCGAGGTGCAGAAGTGAGGAGAACCAGAGGGTGAGTTTGTTTTGTTTTTTAAAAGAATGAGCGGCCGAGGGCTCGTCGTGCCCTATAAAAGTCCTAGGACAGAACAGAGAGGTCCGTTCTAAAGGTACCAAAACGGAAAGGTCCGTTTAAATAAAAGTTACTCAACGGAGAAGTAACTAAACGGAGAGGTCCGTTTAAATAAAAGGACAAAGGTGTCCGGCGGAGAAGTCCGTTTAAAAGGGTTAGCGTAGTCCGCGGGAAACAGGAAGTTAAACCGAAAGTCACGCAATACTGTATGATTGAGAGTGTGAATGGGAATACGTATCACTAGATATAGTATTCCATATTAAAGCAGTGGGGAACACATAACGTGGTTCTGTGGACGCAATAGGCAAGGATTCTCCACCAGAACGCTGGTAGAAGTGAGAATCACCACAGGATCTTTTCGTTATCCCACTGGAAACACCCGACTTTAGAAACCCCTATGGTTTTACAGTTGGGACCAAATTGATTAAAATGGGGAACGGGAAGAGTAAAACTAATATCCGAGATACTCTAAAATGTAACGATTGGAAAATAATTGAAAGGCAGGATCTCGACCAACTTAGAAATTTCGATAAATGGGTTAAAAAATATAAATTTGAGGGACAACTAAAAACAACTGAATTATTAGGACTTAGAGGTGCCATAAACGAAACAACAAAAAGAAATCTTAAAGAAATTAAAGAAGGCATCTGATGATGTAGGAGAGAGAGAGAGAGAGAGAGAGAGAGAGAGAGAGAGAGAGAGAGAGAGAGAGAGAGAGAGAGAGAGAGAGAGAGAGAGAGAGAGAGAGAGAGAGAGAGAGAGAGAGCTCAGAAAGCACTGTATTGCAGGTAGGAAGATGATGAGACTGGGCCTAACAGTAGGCAGGCAAGAGAAAACCAAAATTTACAGAGAGTTAGAGAAGAAGGGGGAGGTCTAGAGAAAGTAGAGAAGCATGTAGAGAAAACACATGCTACAAATTCAAAACTAAAGATCATAGCGGGAGGTATACATAAATCACACCCTCCATGCGGAAAGAGTAGTAATAGACAAACAAAAACGAAAACAAATGAAAGCTTCAAAAGACACTTTTCCGGTAGACCAATAGAATGCTGGAGTTGCGGGGAAAACGGTCACATGGCACGCGACTGCACAAATGAAGAAAGACAGTTATGACTAGGCCAAAATCAAATCAAATCAGATTTCCATGTAATGAAGTGGGAACCTGGCTGCCAAAATTAAAGAGAAATTAGCTTAAATATACAGGAGATATTTGTGTTAAAAGGATAAAGTAATATAAAGTAACCCTTAAGTTAAAATTTGCAAAATAAATGGAAAGGAATTACAAATAGTTTCTAAAAGTAAAATAGAGAATAAAGTAATACGAGCAAAAAGGTGTTCTTAGTGCGTTCTATGTGTGGTCTTATATGTTGTGCGTCATGCTTTTGTGCTGGTGTGTGTGTGCGTGTGCGCGCAGAGGATCCTCATGAATGGGTGTGCGTATGAGTGTGAGTGAGATGTGTGTTCTATGGAAGAAATCAGTCATGGAGAATGTTCTGGAGGCTGTTGAGCAATAATAGGGAAATTGAGAAGTGGATGATGGTGTGTTTAAGGTGGTTGGAGAAACTAAGATGAGCAGTGTGTGGAAGTAGAGAAAATAAGACATGTTTGGCAGAAAGTGACTAGAATGGTGGATTGATAGGACGAGAATAAAAGACAGCAAATGTTGTGTAGAAGACTGAAAGATGTTGAAGGTGAACATGATGAAGGGGGCAACAGCAAAGTTGGCCTGCCCTTTGAGAAGGTGAGACTGATAAGCGTGCCTGCGCTTGCGCGTAGCCGCGGGGCGGGGCTGTCCGCATGGGCCTGTGCTATGCTCGTGTGGGCGGTGGGCCGGCATCATGATTGTTGCAGGAAATGGCCAGCCTGTGACCAATCAACATTGATGCTGCGCCCCCCCTCGCACGAGGGGTGCTATGGCTGCGGACGAAGCAGAGAAAGTGTGCGTTTCTCAGAGAATGTTTGAATATTTGGAGCAGGGTGATGCTTAGGACAATGTTTGCATTAAGGATGAAAGGCACTGATGAAAAAAAAAAAAAAAAAGAGTATAACCAAAACGTCAGAGGAGGATGACGTTTGCGCAGCGTTGTTTGTTGGTATTGTTTGTGAGTTGTGTCTCTACTGTTTTTGTGTTGCCTGTGTGCTGTAGGTGTTATGTGTTAAAAGGGGGAAATTGGCTAATATAGGTGCAAAAAAGAATTTCCTACACTGTAGTCTATCTGACTTGCACCGCAAAACAAAAACGATTTTGTAAAAATAGGAAGTAAAAAAAAGCAAGCAATTAGTTTATGGGCAGAAACTATATTAATAAAACTTAACTAAAAACTAGCATTAAGGCTAGGAATTAATGCCTAGCCTTGATGAAACAAATTTTGAGAGATGGAAAGAACTTGCTTTCTGGAATTGGATGAAGAAAAATTATAAAATAATGACATTTCGAAGCTAAATTTAAAGGGAATAGTCAATTGGTTGTGTCAAGACTTTTAAGTTTTTACATTTGAGAATAAGAGAGCGATCGAGTTGAAGTTAAGAAACAACAACAATTAACTATTATACTAATTTACTGACGGTTATTTTGTTGATTTTTATTTTTTCCAATTAGTGGATTGGTTTGACACCTTGAGGAAGGAAAGATTAGGATGTGGAACACGGGTTGAGACAACCAGTTACACACGCAAAACATGTGTGCACTGGGACACTGAGAAGCATTATGAAAGGTGTGTCAAATTGAATGGCGATGAAATCATATGTAGTAATACAACACTTTACTACATATGGATTCCCTAAATTGTACTATTGAGTTACATAAAACATACATTTTGATTTTTATTCAAATTGCTAAGATTCTTGTGATAAACGATGAGAAAATGATTGAAAAGAAACTACAACTAAGCTAGTAGCAGTCCAATTGCCATGAAAAATAGCTACCGTTTTTTTCCGTGTATAGTGCGCCCCCATGTATAGTACGCACCCCTAAAAATGGCATGCTGATGCTGGAAAAAAGCTTGTACCCATGTATAATACGCACCGAATTTTTATGATTTTTTTTTAAAAAAAAATTTAATTTTTTTTTTTTTTTTTTTTTTTAAGTCCCAATGATCGTCACACACGCAGGGAGGCAATGGGTCCCATTTTTATAGTCTTTGGTATAGTCTTAACTAGGCTGGATGTAATTTTTTTTGTTGGCGTTGATTTCTCCGACTGCCCGTAAACGCACCACCGCGCTCCGTGCGCATGGAGCGTGTTTGAAGTGAACAGCAGAGAAGAAAGGAACAAGGCAAAGTGTTGTGAAATAAAATATTACCTGTAATACGGATTTAGGTAGAGAACTGAACTCTCGCTCTTTATATAGCTGACGTGTCTTGCTCATCCGTTCTGCGCATCTGTAATGGCGGCCTCCGTATGATATCCGGTTTGCGTGTGTGCGAGAGCGAGAGAGAGCGAGAGAGAGAGCGTGCGAGAGAACGCTCAACCGTAGCGCGCCGCCGACCGCCCAACTGCACCGGGCTGGCCGATTATTGTGACAGAGCCGTCGCTGAAATTTAGAAGATATTTTTAAAGTCCTGATGTACTTTCTAAAATTTAAGTGGACCTCAGTGCGCACTGCGCAGGGAGCTTAATTTGGTGCGGTCGCGCAACCGCAGCGCGCCGGGCGCTCACTGTCGCATTGCTTAAAGAGCGCCTTTGTGTTTTAGGATGAACAGCAGAGACCAAAGGAACAAGGCAAAGTGTTGTGAAATAAAATATTACCTGTAATACGCATTTTGTTATTTGCTGATTGAAACTGCTAATTAAACTGTGAATTGAAACTAATAGGAAGAAAACAACTCTCGCTCTTTATATAGCTGACGTGTCTTGCGCATCCGTTCTGTGCATTTTATTTCACAACACTTTGCCTTTCTTCTCTGCTGTTCACTTCAAACACGCTCCATGCGACCGCAATGCTCTCGTATCAGACGCTTGCTCGATCACCTGCTCGTTTGCTGTCCCGTGCGCGCACGAAGCGCGGTGGTGCGTTTACGGGCAGTCGGAGAAATCAACGCCAACAAAAAAAATTACATCCAGCCTAGTTAAGACCATACCAAAGACTATAAAAATGGGACCCATTGCCTCCCTGCGTGTGTGACGATCATTGGGACTTAAAAAAAAAAAAAAAAAAAAAAATTAAAAAAAAAAAAAGATTTTTTTTTTTTTTTTTGTACCCATGTATAATGCGCACCCCGGATTTTAGGACAATAAATTAGTAAAATTTTGCGCACTATACACGGAAAAAAACGGTATATGCACGTGTGCAGGGCACACACGAGACTGATAAGGTGCCAAGACGTGACAAGCTTGCAGACGGAACTGCATAGCTGTAGTGCAAAAGACGCTTCAAATTTTACACACAGAAGAAGCAGATTAAATTACTGAAATATTTTTAAAGATGTGCAGCGACAAAATCCATCGACTGAAATTCAATTATGGACGAAAAGAGGAGCAAGAGTGGAGAATGGTATCTATAAATGACCAGAAGACTGACCTATCCTCCAAAAAACCTATACAAGCGGGCAGCAATATTGAGCCATGGTTGTGTGTCGCATGGCTCAAGAGGAGGGATAATGGGGCAGTTCAGTCAGCTTTATACATCATATGAATTTGATTCATATTCAAAACAGTTATAAAAAATTTTTTTGTAGAGCTTGTTTAACATGTGCTTAACACAATCCACAGGGTTATAATGCCTGGTCATAATAGATGCATTCTCAAAATTGATTGAATTGGCTTCAAAATAAACACTGAATGCCTTAACAGTGGCAAAAACGTTATGTAAAGAAATAATAGTTTGTCAACAACTGCTGTAGATGTTAAAGAATGGAATCAATAGCTCGAAAATGAATGTGGATAGTTTGTTTACTGATTGTGAAATGTGCGACAGAGTGTTCTATATAATATTCGTTGAATGGAAGAAAAAGAAAAGAAACCATTGCTTTTAGAGATTGTAGTCAACCAAAATTATATATGTACCGACATGCCAAGATCTGGGAAAAAGCTGGAAAAAAAAAAAACATAACGTCTTTAAATTTGAGAGGCGACGATAATCTGACTGAAATTGATGCAATTAGAGTCCCCAGAGGAGTTCCTGATTAATAAGAATTAATTGACCAAATTGAAGCGGGATGGGAGTCCTCCATTTGCTGCTGGTGTACGATGAACAAGAACGTTGACAGGATAAATTACATCCATTGCAACATGCAGAAATTGGGCAAACGGACACAAGCGGGACTTGAGGCAGTGCACGAACAGCTAGCCATGCCTTCCCTAATGTCAATCCAGAACCGCAATGCTCTTGTTATGTTGTTGTCTGGGAAAGGAAGGGTCTGCGCAATGTTCAGGGAACAATGCTGCACCTTCATCCAGAATGACACCGCCCCTGATGGGAGCCTGACGAAGGTGATTGCAATCTTGCAATCCCTCAACACGAAGATGAAAGAGCACAACAAGTGGATGACTGCTTTTGGGAAGTATAAAGCCCTTGTGTCCTCAATTACTGCTATACTCACCTTGTGTGGATGTTGTTGTATTCCATGTCTCCGTGCTCTGTTTAATCGTCTTATCACTACAGCAATCTCGCCCATGGACGACGAGATGGCCCGGGTATGCCTAATGTCTGAACGCCAGCATGTTGATGATAACGATGATGATGATGCATTTTTTGCACTTGAGTTTACAGACTTCTTCCCAGATCTGGGTGTTTCCGAATGATAATATGCAACATTTATCCTTCTTTGGTGTAAACTTATTTGTGCTCATACTAGTGATCCGACAGCCGAAAATCGAGAGAAGTGGTTGTTTTTGGTGATGTAAATATTGAGCAAATATGTGATAAACAGGAGGGAAATGTTGGAACAATTTAAGTAAAGCCTTGTCATTTATGAGTTTATGGCTTTCCTTTTCATCTAGGTTCTTTCTCTTTAGTGACAGGGATTCCTTTTGATCCCTGTGGATTGTATCCTTCCTGTCCTTATGTTATCTGTGTGTTTTTGTTCCTGTAAGAGGCCTTCAGTAACAATGAGCAGAGCTTATTTACATAGGCGAAATGTTCTTATTTGGTTGAAAGAAACTTCATTCCTTTTAGTTAACTGTAGGTTTGGTTCATAGATGGTTACAAGTTATCCCATATTTACTCAATGTTTGTTCAAGTGTTTAGGATAAGTCACTCATTCTTATTGCGTGTTAATTTACTAAGTAGATAAAGTTTAGCAAAGGTCTAGTTGCATTGTTCCACAGGAAAGCGGCAACTGAAGTTATCTGATCTCATTCTCGGACGACTCAGCCAACAACTGGAGAAGAACAGATGGACAAACCCTGCGGGGGTCACGGGCCGACAATGAAGTGCTAATTCACACCACACTACATTCTTTTGCTAATCAGCGTTGCTACAGACACAAGCTCCCCTCCCTTTAGTGTAGCAACGCCTCTGTAACCAGGGCAACCAAAACATCAAATAGAGGAGCACGTGGAGGGAGAACTCAAAATTGATGGAGATTGTAACCGAGTTTCCTCTCTCTATCGTTCTCCTCGCGAGTAAACCTGTTCTGGTTCTTTTCTCCTCTTCCTTCCAGCGTGTGGTTAAATGTCTGATGGTATTTAGACCTGACAAAACTCGCTTTGGCCGATGTCAAGCAGAACCTGCCTGCCGTACTTGTAGCACGACTCAGTACGACGAGACGAACAGAAAAACTGCCAGCCAAACACTCATTAGACGGACAAAACACCGTTTGGGCGGGACAGAGAGAGGTCGCTGCGTATGCACGCGCCGCCATCTTGAGATGTTTTCAAACTATGCGACTGTTTTAAAACCATGCACCCACGGTAAGAGGGGTTCACGTGGTTCAACGGTGACAGCACGAGAGCCTCACGCATTGATTATGTACTCACACGACTAAAACCTGTTTTCTTTTCGGATCACTTAATACTGTCTTGCACTCTGTCACTTCCCTCTGGCGTGACTATTTGCAGAGGGTCGTGGAAACTAAAGGTTCGTGCTCCCTGCTTGATGATGAGGCTTTGGTTGCTCACTACAGGGCGCTCTATAAGGACTGGCAGACCCTTCAGGACTTGTACAAATCCCGGGCACAGTGATGGGAAAAGATAAAGGTAAGAACTCAGATTTTCTTTAAAAGAGCAGGAAATGAAACGCATGTTAGGAAGGAAAAATTGACTACAGAGGTATTTTAACTTGCCACAAAAGGGAATAAACTTCAATGACAAAATCAAACACGGGAAAAATGAGCTGAGAAGCTTGGTGGTTATAAAAAGTAAAGGCATAATAATAAGAAGCAGGGAAAGAGAAATAAAAGGAGAAAATGCACCAGGTACTTATTTAAAAAAAAATTATGAACAAAGGAGTTTGAATGTCCAAATTGCAAAAATCGTTCGAATTCCGAATATATCCTGTAGTTAAGTAACAAAAAAGAAGGAATTAATTATAAATGTTAATTTATTAACAGTTATTAAACAAACTCTGTCAAACTGCTGGTGTTTCACCATTCAAACAAATATCAAACAAATATCAAACATCACAAACATAAAAAAACATTGACTCTAGTGTAGGAGAGCTTTCACAAGAAAGTACTGCTTCTACAAATGCGGCTTACAATCAATCAATCGATCGATCGATCGATCGATCGATCAATCAATCAATCAATCAATCAATCAATCAATCACACCAGAGATTAGCTTCGTGGGCAGAAACCTGGCAGAAACAGTTCTATTTTCTGATTGGCTGCTGCACAAGACCATGGGGCCCCTTTAGATTCAAGATTTTTTATTAGCCATGTTTGAGCATGCCAAACAAGGAATTTGACTTTGGTACATCTCAGCCTCTGTTCAACATTTAGGTAACTAACAACAGGACATGTGCGAAAATTGACAAATATTCTCAAACATCCCCTGATCTTAAACTCCCAGGAGGGCAAGGAAAAACTCAAAACTCCTACTAGGGGAAATGAGAAACCTTGAGAAGAGACCACAGATGGGAGGATCCCTCTTCTAGGATGACCATGCTGCAATGGATGCAAAGTGGACACAGTACACATAATACAGACAATTCAAAATAAAGCGTCGAGAGGAAGATGTTATTGCACAGCAATGTCTCTGAGACTCTAAGAGTGGTGTGAGTTCATTAGAGCGACAGCCAGGGGAACTAACCTGTCTCTGTGTCTGCTGGTTTTGACATACAGAGCTCTGTGACGCCGTCCGGAGGGGAGTAGTTCGAACAGGCTGCAACCTGGGTGAGAAGGGTCTGTAGAGATGTTCGTGGCACGTTTCCTGGTCCTGGACAGGTATAAGTCTTGGATAGATGGGAGGTTGATTCCAATGATCTTTTCTGCAGTCCTGATTGTCCGTTGCAGTCTGTGCTTGTCTTGTTTGGAGGCCGATCTAAACCAGACAGTGATGGAGGTGCAGAGGACAGACTGGATGATGGCAGTGTAGAAGGTCTTCAGAAGCTCTCGCAGCAGGTTGAACTTCTTGAGCTGTCTCAGGAAGTACAGCCTCTGCTGGGCCTTCTTCCGGACAGAGTCTATGTGGCCGGTCCATTTCAGGTCCCGAGAGATCGTGGTTCCCAGGAACTTGAAGGTGTCTGTGGAGAGAATAGTATCACTGCGGATAGTGAGGGGTAAAAGTGGTGAAGGGTCTCGCCTGAAATCCACTGTCATCTCCACGGTCTTGAGCGGGTTCAGCTCCAGATGGTTTTGGCTGCACCAGTGGACCAGCCGCTCCACCTCCTGTCTGTACGCAGTCTCATCACTGTCCTGGATCAGTCATGGTGTTGAACGCCGAGCTGAAGTCCACGAACAGGATCCTGGCGTACGTTCCTGGGGTGTCCAGGTGGTGCAGGATGTAGTGCAGTCCCATGTTGACCGCATCATCCACTGACCTGTTTGCCCGGTAGGCAAATTGGAGGGGGTCAAGCAGGGGGCCCATGACCTCCTTCAGGTGGTTCAGCACTAACCTCTCGAACGATTTCATGACCACAGATGTCAGTGCGACGGGTCTATAGTCATTCAAACCTGTGATGGCGGGCTTCTTGGCCACTGGAACGATGGTGGAGCTCTTGAAACACGAGGGCACCTCACACAGGTCCAGAGAACGGTTGAAGATCCGTGCAAAGGTGGGTGCCAGCTGCTCAGCGCAGACTTTCAAGCAGGAAGGTGACACGCCGTCTGGGCCCGATGCCTTCCTGGTCTTTTGTCTCCGTACCATCTGGCGCACTTCCTCCTCGCGGATCTGGAGTGCGGGCGCGGCCTCTGCAAGAGAGAGAGTGGGTGACAACGATGATAGAGGTGTGGACAGAGCAGTTGTGGGGAGAGGTGAGTATGTAGATTGTGCTGCAGGAAGTCCCGCTGTGTGGGAGGACCGATCAAACCTGCAGTAGAACTTTGACATGAAAGCAAATCCTTTTGTATCATAAAAGGACTTTTGACTTGTGATCTGGTGCCTGCGTGGGTTTTCAACCCACATCACAAAAACATGCTTGGTCAGCCGATTGAGTATTCCCAATTGCCCATAGGTGTGAGTGCAAGTGCGAATGATTGTTTGTCTCTGTGTGCCCCGCAATTGGCTGGCAACCAGTTACAACGTGTCACCCGCCTACTGCCCAATGAGTGCTGGGATAGGCTCCAGCACGCCCACGAACCCCCCCACCCCCCTCGGTACACGTAATGGATGTAATTCAATGGAGATCAGTTTAGGGCCTGAAGAGCAGCAATGTGTGCATACTCTTATTAGTTTATACAAAGTGATATACTTCATCATATCAATCAATGTGTAAATAATTTATCCAAACATAGTTGCTCAATCAGAGCACAGACACAGCACACAGAGCTTTTTTACTTTCACTTACACATAGGCAGAGAGCACAGACACGGCACACAGAGCTCAGTTAAGTTCCATGACACATAGTCACAAAACATTCAGTGGATAACAGGATATTCAAGTGATAACAGAGCAGATGTCTACCCTATAAGGACATGTTTTCCTGAGTTCATGAGTTCCTGCTTTTGGTCAGTATAAAGCCTTCTGATCTGGAGTGTGACATTGTTGTTACATTTGCTGAAGTGCCTTGTGCACTAACCGCCAGTAAACAACCCAAAATCTTGCAATTAAAGAACCACCTGTTACTCCACATCTTTGTTTTCCTTGCGCAACGACGGACATCTTTAACAAAATGCAACAGGCTGTTTTAGCTAAACCTCGGCCGAGGTTCAATTCCCCGACGCTGTGTCTATTTCTTTGTGTTAAAAAGAGTCAGCGGTAGTAAGCAGCAAAGATAATTTTTGCTGCATATGTTGGTTGCAGTTCTGGGTGACTGTAAGCTTAGGGCTGGGTGTTCTTGAGACACTAGGATTTTGCTGCTGATCTGACACAAAAAAAGGAACACTTCCCTTTCCGGTTGGTTATATTGCCCAGTTTTCAAAGCCACAGACATGTCAGGTTATTGTCAGACCACTCCATTACTCCGTTTTTCTCCTCTTATTTACTGGGTTATTTGTTTATTAACAAAAAGGGAGGGCGTATGGGTGGGGGGGGAGAGACAATAGGATATAGTTAATAACAGGACATCGGTCAGGAGTGCGAAGGAGATGGATGGAGGAGCAGGAGGGGCGGGAGCGGAGGTTGTTGAAGTTGGCAGTACGGGCCTTTCTACGGGAGGTGGGGGTGACGGGGGGTTGGTAGTCCAAAAAGAGGAGACGGGTGAGCCATCGGGGAAGTGCCGGTCCGGATGTAGCGACGACGGCGAAGGATCCCAGCCTCGTGTGGAGGCAGCAGTGGACCAGGTGGTGATGCCCGTCGACCTCGACTCCACCCGCTCGAACGGCAGGCCCCAACGCACCACGGCGGCACACAGCAGAGCCACGGTTGGCGAGCCCGCAGGGAGTGGAGCCCGTCGCTCGAGACTGCCGGACGGAAGGCCAGAGAGCCAGGCCAGAGCTGCCGTCGAGTCCACAGCAGGCGGCCACAGGCTCAGACTCGGGAGGCAGGAGGGTCCGGTGGTGGTTTTGGCCAGTTGGCTGTTGGCTAGCTGGCTAACGTAGCTGGTTGTCCGAGGGAGAGGAAACAGATAGGTGAGAGCGGAGCTGCAGGAATGCGAAGTGGACTGAAGACAACACGAGAAAAGTAAAAGAAGAGACGGGTGCACTGAAAACGGGAAAACGAAAAACAAGTAACAGACACGGTCCGGGACAGAAGCGGCAGTCAACAAATCTGACGCCAGCGTGCTCTATCCCGGAAGACAACAGACGGTGGGGGGAGCTAATTGATCAGACAGCAATAAGCTGCAGTCTTTTTAAACTGTGCATTTAAACTCCTGTATGCCAGCCTCCTTCCCCTCGAAGCTCCACCATCCTCCTCCGATACCAGCCCCAGGTGTCGAGCCTAAGTAAACACCTATAACCAGTGATGGTGTAGTATGTTTTTATTCTGGTCTTATTCCATGTATATTTCATTTGTAAGTCTAGGTTGTGACCAAGTTCAGGCACTGGTCGAGTTCATGCGGGATATTGGGGTCTGGCTTCAGATATGTAGATTTACTGGCAAGACTGTGTAGGGTCTGCTGGGCAGACTAGCGGTCTATATGTCAACCAGAAACCACAGTTATAAATTACAGGCAACATTATCTGAATCTGCCTTGGTGCACTATCCATTGACCCATTCACCCTCCAAGTTATGCCTATCGACTGTAGACAAGTGTGTGGAAAATTGTAATTGTCCAACGGAAGACAGTTCAACAACAGTGAACAGCAGAGAAGTTCAGCAAGGTAATTTGGTATTGCCATGACCCGGATTCGAACCGGGGTTGCTGCGGCCACAACGCAGAGTACTAACCACTATACGATCATGGCCTACATGCAATAGCTTTAAATATGTTGGAAACGTTTAGGATCTTCAGCAAGGCCTACATGCAATAGCTTTAAATATGTTGGAAACGTTTAGGATCTTCAGCAAGTGCACATTGGCAGACCATGAAAGAATATTGAAATGTTTGTGGAACTATCCGATGACTGTGCAGATCTGATGATCCCAAAGACCTGAGGTGAGACAACATTGACAAAATGTTTTTCTTTATTGACAGTGTCACTTCTTTTGTGGCTTACTTCTTTTTCGGTTCCCAGCTTGGCACAACGTCCATACTGTATCGTATCAACATAAAACATCAACGCACAGGTGAGGTGGCCGAGAGGTGAAGGTGATGCATTGCTAATCCGTTGTCCTTTTCACGCATGGGTCCACATCCCATCCTTGTTGAAGGGTGCCGTCAGATTGTTGAATCTAAAAACTCTTATTTGTTGCCGAAGCTTGCCTTCCGGACTACTTCCTCAACCGGCGCTCAATTCACTGACGGGCAGTTTATTACTTTGTGCGAAATAGCATTTAAGCAGGTTTTCGACCCAAGTGCGTTAACCTGTGTTTGCAGCAGCGTAATTGTATAGATGCATTCGTTGTGCATGCGTCTAAACCAGGGATGGGCAAACTTTTGACTTGCGTGCCGAATTGGGATTTAAATTTGGACCGGGAGGCCGAACCAGGAGCAGATGGATGTAGTTTTTGAGTGAAGATTCAAGATTCAAGAGTTTTTATTCGCCATGTTTGAGCTTGCCAAACAAGGAATTTGACTTCGGTAAAGTGAAGTAATATAAATGATATAAATATAAATGTAAATGATATAAATATAAATTTAAAGGTCATTGCATAAAAGGTTTTGGCATTTAGTAGGTAGTAATGCATGGATATTCGAAAAAAAAGCTTTTTGAAAACAAATGCATTTATTAATTAACAGCATTAAAAAGAATGTCATCAAAAAACTACTATCAGTGACTCTTATTAAACACGACACTGTTATTTTGAATAACCGTTTCCATCACTTCAGCAGCTGTAGGTCAGATTTTTGAAAGATGTTTATTTAGGCAAAATCACATAAAACGGCAAACATTCTGACCAAATACATCATCTTGAAGAATCAGTGAAAGAATACATCTAAATAAAGTACCGTATTTTTCAGACAATAAGTCACGTTTTTTTTCATGGTTTGGGTGGGGGGGGTTGACTTATACTCAGGAGTGACTTGTTTGTGAAATTATTCACAAATTTTCAAAATTCCAAAATCCGCGATGTAGTGAAACCGCGATGTAGCAAGGGATTATTGTAATTTGAACTGCAATTGACATCAGCGGCGCGGCGCACACGGCATTGTTTACATAAAGGACAAGGGATTCGATCACGGGATTTAATGACTTGGAGTGACAGAGATTGTTTGATAAAATTGTTGTTTATAATTATATGGGCCTGTGAAATAATTTTAACTGCAATTTATGACGAGTCCGACGTCAGCGGCGCAGCGCTCACGCGGCGTTGTTTACATAAAGGACGAAAATTTTGATCGATGAATTTAATGATTTGGAGTGACACAGATGTATACTTTATACTGTGTGCCGGAAATGGAGAGTAATTGGTCACACTTTTGAAGAGTGTAGTAATGGCAGAAAGTGCAATCTCTGTGGAGAAAGTGATCATCTCTACAGAAAGTGTCCAGTCTTTTGCCAACAAACTGAAGGCCGGGAGAAAAATGACACAGGTGAAGGAAAATGATGGTAAAGGGAAGGGGGAGGGGCATATGGTAAGCACACAAATGGAAAGTGACATTTCACAAGAAATAGCCACAGATGAGTTGAGTGCAGACACTTAGATTTTTGTGTGCAAAAAGCTAAAAGACTCGCATCTGAACGGTCCTCTGAATCGCTGTCGACGTCAGAGGAGAGAGGAAAGCCTGGGAGCCCAGATAGTGAGCTGGATGAGTCCAGAGTATTCCCTTCCAACTCACCAAATGAAATCTCCTTTTTAAATATATGCCTACAATCGACACCCAAAAGCCGCAATACCATGAATTTAAGGTTGAGGGAGAGAACGTCACCAGACGCAACCAGGAAAGGTCGCCGGCGGCCAAGTTCTGCCTGTGGTACCGCAATAAAGGAGTTACTGTCAAAAGAAATAACTTAACAAATATGAGACCCACTTCACTGGTTCTTTTATCTCAAACAAAAGAACCAGTGAAGTGATTAACAAGTAAAAACAAAATGAACTTAGTACAAAAAATATGAGACCCTCTATAGGAGTATTATACTAATGACACGAACCCCATTAACCATCAATGTTAGAAGTGTATAATCCAAGATTAGAGCACTCAGTGTCTTATCCTCCTTAAAAACCCTCAAGGCCCATATGATTTTAATTCAAGAATGCGGCATACCCTTTTTATTTAATATTATTTTATTATTAGTAATTAGAAATTACAGACAGTGGGAGGAGATGTTGCCCTATCCATCATTATGGAGTGGGTCAAATGAAAACCGCAATGATGGACTGACCATTTTAATAAATAACCCCCGGATTCTTTTAAACAGGAGCATAGTGTACTTTGAGCATTGATTATGTACTCACACGACTAAAACCTGTTTTCTTTTCGGATCACTTAATACTGTCTTGCACTCTGTCAGTTCCCTCTGGCGTGACTACGTATTTGGAGGTTCGTGGAAACTAAAGGTTCGTGCTCCCTGCTTGATGATGAGGCTTTGGTTGCTCACTACAGGGCGCTCTATAAGAACTGGCAGACCCTTCAGGACTTGTACAAATCCCGGGCACAGTGATGGGAAAAGATAAAGGTAAGAATTCAGATTTTCTTTAAAAGAGCAGGAAATGAAACGCATGTTAGGAAGGAAAAATTGACTACAGAGGTATTTTAACTTGCCACAAAAGGGAATAAACTTCGATGACGAAATCAAACACGTGAAAAATGAGCTGAGAAGCTTGGTGGTTATAAAAAGTAAAGGCATAATAATAAGAAGCAGGGAAAGAGAAATAAAAGGAGAAAATGCACCAGGTACTTATTTTAAAAAAAAATCATGAACAAAGGAGTTGGAATGTCCAAATTGCAAAAAGAGAATGTAAAAATTACAGAGCAAAGTAGTGAAATACAGTGGAGCCTCGGTTTTCAACCACAATCCGTTCCAGAAGGCTGTTCGAGAAGTGAATCGTTTGAATTCCGAATCATGTTTTCCGATTACAAATTATGGAAAAAAATGTAATCCGTTCCACGCAAAAAAAACCAACGCCATTTTAAGTCATTTTTTCATTTGCGCATTTTTGTCCGAACGTGCAACCGTAGCGCGTCGCCGACCACGCAACTACACCGCGCTGCCCGCATTATTGTGACAGAGTCGTCGCTGAAATTTAGAAAATATTTTTAATGTCCTGATGTACTTTCCAAAATTTAAGTGGACCTCAGTTCGCAGGGAGCTTAATTTGGTCCAATCACGCAACCGCAGCGCTCCGGGCGCTCACTGTCACATTGCTTTACGAGCGTCTTTGTGTTTTAGGATGGCTCTACTCCTCCCACTTGCTTCCTTTGGAGGCATGATTAGAGTTGATGCAATCCTCAGAGTAACGAGAATGTAATAACAAACGGAGTCAGTTGGCATGCGGGTCCTCTCGGCTCATCTCGCGAGGTTCGACAACCGAAATTTCGTCCGACATCCGAAACAAAAAAATCTCGAATTTTTTGTTCGACTACCATTTTATTCGAGAACCGGGACGTTCGAAAACCGAGGCTCCACTGTAAATGAAACAGTAGAAAACTACTTTCAGAGATTGTATGATAGGGGAGACATACGCTGAGACAATGTCAGATGTATTCGATTTTATTGTAAAAACAGTTAAAGATAAAGAGCTACTAACAAAATATTTTACCCAAAAGGATATAAACAAATGTGTAAAACAATTTAAGAAAGCAAAAGCCCCAGGGGTGGATGGAATATGTTTGGAGTTTTACCTAACGTTTTGGGACATTTTACTTACTGTTTTTAATGAAATGGATCAAACAGAGCACCTACCAGACAGCTGGAGAGCAGGGATTGTGACATTATTACACAAAAAAGTAGATAAAACGGATCTTAGTAACTGGCGACCTATTGCGCTTTTAAATGTCGATTGCATCCATCCATCCATCCATCCATCCATCTATCCATCCATCCATCCATCCATCCATCCATCCTCTTCCACTTATCCAGGGTCGTGTTGCGGGGGCAGCAGCTTTAGGAGGGACTCCCAGACTTCCCTCTCCTCAGCCACTTCATCCAGCTCATCCCGGGGGATCCCAAGGAGTTCCCAGGCCAGCCGAGAGACAGTCTCTCCAGCGCATCCTGGGTCGTCCACGGGGTCTCCTACCAGTGGGACATGCCCAAAACACCTCCCCGTATCCTGTCTTAACAAAGTAGTAGAACAAAGTGCTAAGATTCTTTGAACTGATTGACCAGCTGCAGAGGAAGCAATCAAAGTTGTTCTGTTTACACATCGTAAAACGCCCCGCTATGATTTGACCAGAGCCCAGGGGTTCACCCCCATCCTGTGCATTCTCCCCCCCACTCTGTTTCTCTCAATAAATATGCTCTTGCAAGAGGCCCAAGTCAGACTTCGTTCGAGCATCGCTGTATACACAGTGACGCATGACTTCTCCACTTGCAAGTGCTTAAAGGGCATACTCTCCCGTGTGGTTCTTGCAAACACTGACATTTTGGTGCCGTGACCTGGATTCCAACATACCCACTGCTGACCGACGGACGACGATGCGCTGTACACCGTCGACGGGCCAGCGTCCATTAGCCAGACCTGGTAAAGAAAGACCTGGGAAGGAAATTTTTCACTGGGCCAGCATCTTAGGTCTGCCTTCGTCTGACAGCGGCGGATTGACGGGATCCGGCAGTGCAATGAACCAGGGGACAAGTAAGTTAAAGCCCTAAAGTTGTGTGATTGTGCTGTTGTGAAATGCGTAAAAGGTAGAAGTGCACAAGATACGACTTTGGTTTGTCCGAGCTATGAGATACGGCTTTGGTTTGTCCGGGCTATGAGATACGGCTTTGGTTTTTCCAAGCCAAGAAACAGCTGGGGTTCTAGTCCCAGTGGAAGGAAGAGGGCTAAGAAAAAACAGAGCTTCTTTTTCTTAATTGAAGAAGGACGTAGATTCTTTTTTTGTCCATTTTTCCAAGCTGTTTGCCTGAAGGTTGTGTGATTGAAAGTGTCAAAGTGGTAGGATAAATTGACTAAAAAAACAGTTCTAGCATTAATCCACGGAAATAACATAGGTTAGGAATTTGTTGAAAGGTCAATTTAAATAAACCTGCATTGAGAATCTTCAAAATAAAAAAATTGGAAAAGAAATATAAAAACCTAAAATACCAAATTAAGATGGGAAATAAAAACGGTAAATCTCTAGCTCTTGAAGGAGATGAGAAGTTCATGGCGAGTAGATTTCTTAATTGTATGCGATACATGCCGAAGTGGAAGACAAAGTATGGAGTAGAAGGGAAGTTGAAATGTGGAAGATAGTAGTTGAAGTTTAGGAGGAGAGTGTGGCTAGGATAACAAAGGGACAGAGAAAGGAAAGAAAAGAGAGAGAATTGAATTGCGCTAGAGTGTGGTTGAAAGCTTCACATGAGAGAAGAGAACAAATTCAAAAGACAAAAGATAGAAAGGTGAAAAGTGATGAGGCAGGTATGTTTGTCAGGCCGGAAAACAATGAGGCCATAGTGCGCAGGCGCGCTGTCCCTGCCATAGCTCAAGGCGCAGCTCAAGGCGCAGCTCAAGGCGCAGCTCAAGGCGCAGCTCAAGCAGAGGAGCAAGAGAAGTCGTCCGCTCCTATCCAAATTTAACAGACCTGCACCCTCCCCCATATAATAGCAAAAATGGTCAGGGTCATATTATTAGAACTCCTGTACAAACAAGAAGAAGATTTTCCCAAAATGTAGGCAATGTTGATGTGTGCCCAATGATACAGGTGCCAAACCCTATTGCAGGGGAAGGCTACCCTCCACATACGTATGTTTTTTGGCCCCGGACTTTGGAAGAGGCAAGAAAAGCAGTTGAAGGGGTTACCCCTGTTGCAGAAGACCCAGATAAATGGCCAGAAGACATGGCTGGAATCATACATTCCTACAGACTAAATAGGCATAAGGCAGGAGAAGCTGCAATGTCTTCTTTGGGAAAAGACTGGGCAAAGGTTAGAGGGAATTATACAGGTAGAAATAATCAAGGGCCTTTCCCCTATCCTGTTGAGGGAAATCAATTGATAGGGGAGTATGCAGCACAATGGAATGATCTTGTGCAAAGAGTGAGAACTATATTTCGAAGACGAGCGAATTATGGTCATTTGGCAGGAATTAAACAGAAGCCTGGAGAAGATACTGATGATTTTCGCTTAAGATTTGAAAAATAATTCAGGGTGCATAGTGGCATCCCATTCAATGATGAAGCTGAGAGTGCTTATCAGCAACAGCTTAAAAATGCGCTCCTTACTAATTTCCGCCCTGAAATCGGCAACTGGGTATGGAAACATTTGGTGGAAGTAGATGTTGCCAGTGTTACAACAACTATGCAATGGGGCAGACATGCTGAAAAGGTGATCAAAAGAGGCAAAAGTTCTGATGTATTTCATGTAGACAACGATGATGATGATGACCTAGATGAAGATACAACAGTCTTCTTCCATGGGTCCCAGCGGGCCAGAGGAAGAGGTAGAGGCCAACAAGGTCGCCGGCCGCCATATAATTCAAAACCCCCATCAGATTCTGACAACTGTTGGAACTGTGGGAGACGAGGACACTTGGCAAGAGCGTGTCGTTTTGCAAAACAATACCAATCAAAGGGTGGAGGAGGAGGCAGAGGAAAAGCCAAATTTTCAGGTGTGTGCTGAGGGCGTGATAGCAAGGCAGATTACGGCTGGATGATGGAAGAATGAATGAGGACAGGCAGGGAATGCGTGTACGACATGGGATGTGCACGGCTGTAACTGAGGTCCGGTGGACTTCAATGTCTGCCTGCTCACGGCCATCATGAAGTTAAATGTTGTGGGACAGGGGTTGAGATGTGATGGTGAATGAATGGGTGCCTTTGTGTCTGTTAGTTTGTACATGTGTGCGCGCATATGAATGGCCTAGGTAGGTTGATGTGGAGGCGACGTGATCACAATTGAAGATAAGATCCCTCTCGCCTGTAAGTGTAGTACAAATTGAGATGAATAGGATTTGATGATTACTCAGGGGCACCATTGACGTCAAATGGTTCAATGGAGAAGGCCCGTTTCCTGTGGCTGGACAAGACAGGACCATCTAGTCCAGTCGCTCCCCAACGACGCTATTGACACATTACGTGAATGTGTCAAAACGGTGGGGGAGTAGAATGATTTAATCTACTGTAAGATTCAATGTTTTGTCAAATGTAATTGTTTTTGGAGTCTTAACAGGACACGTAAGAATTCAACACACAGTGATGAGGGGAGCAGAAGAAACATCTCGAATGAGCCCATCTCACGTGCCGTCCAACTGGCCGGCAAAGGAGATACGTGGTATCATCTGTCCCAGTGCGCCCCAGTGAAGGGTCTGCAACCTTTGCATTAGTCATTTGAGATGTTTCTTCTGCTCCTCTCATCACTGTTCTGGTTGCCCTGGTTACAGAGGCGTTGCTACACCAAAGGGAAGGAAGATTGTGTCTGTAGCAACGCTGATTAGCTAAGGAATGTAGTGTGGTGTGAATTAGCACTTCATTGTCGGCCCGTGACCCCTGCAGAATCTGTCCTCCTTCCTCAACCAGCTGTTCGTCTCTCATGGTTGGCTGACTCGTCTTCGAGTGTTATCAGATAACTTGAATTGCCGCTTTCCTGTGGAACAATGCAACTAAACCTTGGCTAGACTTTATCTACTTAGTAGATTAACACAAATTAACAATAAATAACTTCTCCTGAACACTAAAACAAATGTTAAGTAAATGTAAGGGAACTGGTATGCAGTTCTTCAAACAAACATTGAAGAAATATAGGATAACTTGTACGTAACTACTTCAAACTGTGTTTAACACTTAACAAATAAAAACAGTTCTGATCAACAACAATCTATGAACCAAACCTACAGTTAACTAAAAGGAATGAAGTTTCTTTCAACCAAATAAGAACATTTTGCCTATGCAAATAAGCTCTGCTCATTGTTAGTGAAGGCCTCTTACAGGAACAAAAACACACAGATAACATAAGGACAGGAAGGATACATATGGCTGACAGGGATCAAAAGACATCCCTGTCACTAAAGAGGAAGAACGTAGATAAAAGGAAAGCCCTAAACTCGTAAAGACAAGGCCTAAAGGTCTGGCAGGCCAACGCTTCACTTAAATTATTCCAACATTTCCCCCCTGTTTATCACACATTTGCTCAATTTTTACATTACCAAAAACAACCACTTCTCTTGATTTTCAGTTGACGAATGACAAGTATGAGCACAAATATTTCCACCAAAAAGGATAAATGTTGCGACATCATCATCATCTTTATCATCAACATGCTGACGTTCAGACATTAGGCATACCCGGGCCATCTCGTCGTCTATGGGCGAGATTGCTGTAGTGACAGAGCACGGAGACATGGAATACAACAACATCCACACAAGGTGAGTATAGCAGTAAATGAGGACACAAGGGCTTTATACTTCCCAAAAGCAGTCATCCACTTGTTGTGCTCTTTCATCCTCGTGTTCAGGGATTGCAAGCTTGCAATCACCTTCGTCAGGCTCCCATCAGGGGCGGTGTTGTTCTGGCTGAAGGTGCAGCATGTTCCCTGAACATTGCGCAGACCCTCCCTTTCCCAGACAACAACATAACAAGAGCATTGCGGTTCTGGATTGACACTAGGGAAGGCGTGGCTAGCTGTTCGTGCACTGCCTCAAGTCCCGCTTGTGTCCGTTTGCCCAATTTCTGCATGTTGCAATGGATGTAATTTATCCTGTCAACGTTCTTGTTCATCGTACACCAGCAGCAAATGGAGGACTCCCATCCCGCTGCAATTTGGTCAATTATATCTTATTAATCAGGAACTCCTCTGGGGACTCTAATTGCGTCAATTTCAGTCAGGTCATCGTCGCCTCTCAAATTTAAAGACATTATGATTTTGTTTTTTCCAGCTTTTTCCCAGATCTTGGCATGTCGGTACATATATCAAATTCATATGTTGTATATTAAAGCTGACTGAACTGCCCTTTCATCCCCCCTGTTGAGCCAGGTGCCAACACCACGTGACAACACCATGGCTCAATACAGCTGCCCATTTCTATAGTTTTTTGTTGTCCGATCACAATGTGAAAACCCAATCCACCAATCAAAAAAAAAAATCAACAAAATAACTGCCGGTAAAGTAATATAATAGTTATTGTTGTAGTTTCTTAACTTTAACTAACTCAATCGCTCTCTTATTCTCAAATTCTAAATTTAGCTTTGAAATGTCGTTATTTCATAATTGTTCATCATCCAATTCCAGAAAGCAAGTTCTTTCCATCTCTCAAGTTTTGTTTCATCAAGGCTAGGCATTAACGGAGCGTGGACCAGTTTCTGCCCGTAAACAAATTGCTCGCCTTTTTTTTTGTTTTATTTTTTTTCCTATCTTTACAAATTCGTTTTCGTTTAGCGGTGCAAATCAGACTAATAAATGCTTTAGTGCACCTATATTAGCCAATTTCATCCTTTTAACACATATCACTTACAACACACAGACAACACAAAAACAGCAGAGACACAGCTCACAGACAATACTAACAAACAACGCTGCGCAAACGTCATCCTCTATTTTGACGTTTTGGTTATACTTTCTTTTTCTTTTCTTTTCTTTCCTCAGTGCCTTTTATCCTTCGTGCAACTATTGTCACATCTTCCCTAAGCATCACCCTGCTTCAATATCACTTGCTACCACGCCCTCAGCCCACCCCTGGAGTGGGTACAACCTCACTCCACGCGCAGCCACAGCAAGTGAAGCAAGAGGGGGGGGGGGCGGCATTTCCATACTGATTTATCCCAGCCTGGCCAGTACTGGGACAATCAATGCCGTCGTCCCCCACCTCGACTCCACCCGCTCGAACGGCAGGCCCCAACGCACCACGGCGGCACACAGCAGAGCCACGGTTGGCGAGCCCGCAGGGAGTGGAGCCCGTCGCTCGAGACTGCCGGACGGAAGGCCAGAGAGCCAGGCCAGAGCTGCCGTCGAGTCCACAGCAGGCGGCCACAGGCTCAGACTCGGGAGGCAGGAGGGTCCGGTGGTGGTTTTGGCCAGTTGGCTGTTGGCTAGCTGGCTAACGTAGCTGGTTGTCCGAGGGAGAGGAAACAGATAGGTGAGAGCGGAGCTGCAGGAATGCGAAGTGGACTGAAGACAACACGAGAAAAGTAAAAGAAGAGACGGGTGCACTGAAAACGGGAAAACGAAAAACAAGTAACAGACACGGTCCGGGACAGAAGCGGCAGTCAACAAATCTGACGCCAGCGTGCTCTATCCCGGAAGACAACAGACGGTGGGGGGAGCTAATTGATCAGACAGCAATAAGCTGCAGTCTTTTTAAACTGTGCATTTAAACTCCTGTATGCCAGCCTCCTTCCCCTCGAAGCTCCACCATCCTCCTCCGATACCAGCCCCAGGTGTCGAGCCTAAGTAAACACCTATAACCAGTGATGGTGTAGTATGTTTTTATTCTGGTCTTATTCCATGTATATTTCATTTGTAAGTCTAGGTTGTGACCAAGTTGACCCATTCACCCTCCAAGTTATGCCTATCGACTGTAGACAAGTGTGTGGAAAATTGTAATTGTCCAACGGAAGACAGTTCAACAACATATTGACAGTGTCACTTCTTTTGTGGCTTACTTCTTTTTCGGTTCCCAGCTTGGCACAACGTCCATACTGTATCGTATCAACATAAAACATCAACGCACAGGTGAGGTGGCCGAGAGGTGAAGGTGATTCATTGCTAATCCGTTGTCCTTTTCACGCATGGGTCCACATCCCATCCTTGTTGAAGGGTGCCGTCAGATTGTTGAATCTAAAAACTCTTATTTGTTGCTGAAGCTTGCCTTCCGGACTACTTCCTCAACCGGCGCTCAATTCACTGACGGGCAGTTTATTACTTTGTGCGAAATAGCATTTAAGCAGGTTTTCGACCCAAGTGCGTTAACCTGTGTTTGCAGCAGCGTAATTGTATAGATGCATTCGTTGTGCATGCGTCTAAACCAGGGATGGGCAAACTTTTGACTTGCGTGCCGAATTGGGATCTAAATTTGGACCGGGAGGCCGAACCAGGAGCAGATGGATGTAGTTTTTGAGTGAAGATTCAAGATTCAAGAGTTTTTATTCGCCATGTTTGAGCTTGCCAAACAAGGAATTTGACTTCGGTAAAGTGAAGTAATATAAATGATATAAATATAAATGTAAATGATATAAATATAAATTTAAAGGTCATTGCATAAAAGGTTTTGGCATTTAGTAGGTAGTAATGCATGGATATTCGAAAAAAAGCTTTTTGAAAACAAATGCATTTATTAATTAACAGCATTAAAAAGAATGTCATCAAAAAACTACTATCAGTGACTCTTATTAAACACGACACTGTTATTTTGAATAACCGTTTCCATCACTTCAGCAGCTGTAGGTCAGATTTTTGAAAGATGTTTATTTAGGCAAAATCACATAAAACGGCAAACATTCTGACCAAATACATCATCTTGAAGAATCAGTGAAAGAATACATCTAAATAAAGTACCGTATTTTTCAGACAATAAGTCACGTTTTTTTTCATGGTTTGGGTGGGGGGGGTTGACTTATACTCAGGAGTGACTTGTTTGTGAAATTATTCACAAATTTTCAAAATTCCAAAATCCGCGATGTAGTGAAACCGCGATGTAGCAAGGGATTATTGTAATTTGAACTGCAATTGACATCAGCGGCGCGGCGCACACGGCATTGTTTACATAAAGGACAAGGGATTCGATCACGGGATTTAATGACTTGGAGTGACAGAGATTGTTTGATAAAATTGTTGTTTATAATTATATGGGCCTGTGAAATAATTTTAACTGCAATTTATGACGAGTCCGACGTCAGCGGCGCAGCGCTCACGCGGCGTTGTTTACATAAAGGACGAAAATTTTGATCGATGAATTTAATGATTTGGAGTGACACAGATGTATACTTTATACTGTGTGCCGGAAATGGAGAGTAATTGGTCACACTTTTGAAGAGTGTAGTAATGGCAGAAAGTGCAATCTCTGTGGAGAAAGTGATCATCTCTACAGAAAGTGTCCAGTCTTTTGCCAACAAACTGAAGGCCGGGAGAAAAATGACACAGGTGAAGGAAAATGATGGTAAAGGGAAGGGGGAGGGGCATATGGTAAGCACACAAATGGAAAGTGACATTTCACAAGAAATAGCCACAGATGAGTTGAGTGCAGACACTTAGATTTTTGTGTGCAAAAAGCTAAAAGACTCGCATCTGAACGGTCCTCTGAATCGCTGTCGACGTCAGAGGAGAGAGGAAAGCCTGGGAGCCCAGATAGTGAGCTGGATGAGTCCAGAGTATTCCCTTCCGACTCACCAAATGAAATCTCCTTTTTAAATATATGCCTACAATCGACACCCAAAAGCCGCAATGCCATGAATTTAAGGTTGAGGGAGAGAACGTCACCAGACGCAACCAGGAAAGGTCGCCGGCGGCCAAGTTCTGCCTGTGGTACCGCAATAAAGGAGTTACTGTCAAAAGAAATAACTTAACAAATATGAGACCCACTTCACTGGTTCTTTTATCTCAAACAAAAGAACCAGTGAAGTGATTAACAAGTAAAAACAAAATGAACTTAGTACAAAAAATATGAGACCCTCTATAGGAGTATTATACTAATGACACGAACCCTATTAACCATCAATGTTAGAAGTGTATAATCCAAGATTAGAGCACTCAGTGTCTTATCCTCCTTAAAAACCCTCAAGGCCCATATGATTTTAATTCAAGAATGCGGCATACCCTTTTTATTTAATATTATTTTATTATTAGTAATTAGAAATTACAGACAGTGGGAGGAGATGTTGCCCTATCCATCATTATGGAGTGGGTCAAATGAAAACCGCAATGATGGACTGACCATTTTAATAAATAACCCCCGGATTCTTTTAAACAGGAGCATAGTGTACTTTGAGCATTGATTATGTACTCACACGACTAAAACCTGTTTTCTTTTCGGATCACTTAATACTGTCTTGCACTCTGTCACTTCCCTCTGGCGTGACTACGTATTTGGAGGTTCGTGGAAACTAAAGGTTTGTGCTCCCTGCTTGATGATGAGGCTTTGGTTGCTCACTACAGGGCGCTCTATAAGAACTGGCAGACCCTTCAGGACTTGTACAAATCCCGGGCACAGTGATGGGAAAAGATAAAGGTAAGAATTCAGATTTTCTTTAAAAGAGCAGGAAATGAAACGCATGTTAGGAAGGAAAAATTGACTACAGAGGTATTTTAACTTGCCACAAAAGGGAATAAACTTCGATGACGAAATCAAACACGTGAAAAATGAGCTGAGAAGCTTGGTGGTTATAAAAAGTAAAGGCATAATAATAAGAAGCAGGGAAAGAGAATTAAAAGGAGAAAATGCACCAGGTACTTATTTAAAAAAAAAATCATGAACAAAGGAGTTGGAATGTCCAAATTGCAAAAAGAGAATGTAAAAATTACAGAGCAAAGTAGTGAAATACAGTGGAGCCTCGGTTTTCAACCACAATCCGTTCCAGAAGGCTGTTCGAGAAGTGAATCGTTTGAATTCCGAATCATGTTTTCCGATTACAAATTATGGAAAAAAATGTAATCCGTTCCACGCAAAAAAAAACGCCATTTTAAGTCATTTTTTCATTTGCGCATTTTTGTCCGAACGTGCAACCGTAGCGCGTCGCCGACCACGCAACTACACCGCGCTGCCCGCATTATTGTGACAGAGTCGTCGCTGAAATTTAGAAAATATTTTTAATGTCCTGATGTACTTTCCAAAATTTAAGTGGACCTCAGTTCGCAGGGAGCTTAATTTGGTCCAATCACGCAACCGCAGCGCTCCGGGCGCTCACTGTCACATTGCTTTACGAGCGTCTTTGTGTTTTAGGATGGCTCTACTGCTCCCACTTGCTTCCTTTGGAGGCATGATTAGAGTTGATGCAATCCTCAGAGTAACGAGAATGTAATAACAAACGGAGTCAGTTGGCATGCGGGTCCTCTCGGCTCATCTCGCGAGGTTCGACAACCGAAATTTCGTCCGACATCCGAAACAAAAAAATCTCGAATTTTTTGTTCGACTACCATTTTATTCGAGAACCGGGACGTTCGAAAACCGAGGCTCCACTGTAAATGAAACAGTAGAAAACTACTTTCAGAGATTGTATGATAGGGGAGACATACGCTGAGACAATGTCAGATGTATTCGATTTTATTGTAAAAACAGTTAAAGATAAAGAGCTACTAACAAAATATTTTACCCAAAAGGATATAAACAAATGTGTAAAACAATTTAAGAAAGCAAAAGCCCCAGGGGTGGATGGAATATGTTTGGAGTTTTACCTAACGTTTTGGGACATTTTACTTACTGTTTTTAATGAAATGGATCAAACAGAGCACCTACCAGACAGCTGGAGAGCAGGGATTGTGACATTATTACACAAAAAAGTAGATAAAACGGATCTTAGTAACTGGCGACCTATTGCGCTTTTAAATGTCGATTGCATCCATCCATCCATCCATCCATCCATCCTCTTCCACTTATCCAGGGTCGTGTTGCGGGGGCAGCAGCTTTAGGAGGGACTCCCAGACTTCCCCCTCCTCAGCCACTTCATCCAGCTCATCCCGGGGGATCCCAAGGAGTTCCCAGGCCAGCCGAGAGACAGTCTCTCCAGCGCATCCTGGGTCGTCCACGGGGTCTCCTACCAGTGGGACATGCCCAAAACACCTCCCCGTATCCTGTCTTAACAAAGTAGTAGAACAAAGTGCTAAGATTCTTTGAACTGATTGACCAGCTGCAGAGGAAGCAATCAAAGTTGTAGCTGCCATAAGAAAATGCACTGTAAGGAACGTTTTGAGCTAAGCTCTATTTCCAAGTGGGAACCAATTTCAGTTTTTGTGTTAGCGGTTCCTTTTTGTGAGTTACACAAGGGCGAGAGTGTCTGATTTTGAGCCACCGGGTGGCGACGTTTTTCCGTTTGAACAAGCAAGTGGTGAAGAACGCAAGAAATGCTTATTTTGTGTCCTTTCTGATAGCATTTTTGTTTATTGTTGAAACCGGAGTTTGAAGACCTGTATTGTCAGGATTTACGTTTTTCTTCGTTTTCTCCCTCGAGCAAATGCGGCAATGAGGTAATCCTTAGATGTTAGCCATGCTATGTTATGTTAGCAAGAACATGACGAATGTGTTTTAAGTGCATGAGCAGATTTAAGTTATTTTGTGTGTAACGTTTATTGTTCTCTGTGAGAACGTTTTATGTTAATAGTCTTTATGTCTTTTAGTTCTCACGGCATGTGTGTGGAGAAGTTGAATAAATGCCCGTTTTGAAGAACTGCTTGTACGCCTGATTGACGAGGGAGCTACAGTGAGAACTCAGCCAGCCCGGCGCCAGAACAAGACGGTGTTCGGCAGAGCTACAAGCAAGTCACTTCACTCACCTCTTCCATCGGACAGATAAGAGACTGTACATTCACCTGCCTACACAAATAGCTACCTGAGTCCAGAGAGCTTTGGGTGCCAGTCAACAATAAGTAAAACATTTGAACAAGTTAAATGTTTAAAGGTGGACTAGCCTCAATTGCTGTAAAGGGACCTACAAGTGCTAAATTGTGCAATGTTATGGTGATGTGTGCATGTTGTAAGGTTTAAGTGCGTGCTTATTTGCACCTAGTAATGTCTGATTGAGGTGTGAACGACCATTCATAGCATTTGAAAACAAGTTCATTTGCGAACATTCAAAGGTGTAGAACAACATTTAAGTGATTAAGTCATTGCAATGAAAAATTAAGTTTATTGTACATTTAGTCAATATATTAGACAGGTTGGTTGATAAAGTAAATTACAGGAGTCAGTAGTAATTCAAGATAGCCTACTGTAGTCAAGTGATAAAACTATAACATCATTACATTAGTAAATCAGATAAATACTGAGTTCATGAGACTTCCTAAAAATGGATAGTGAGCAAGCAGATAAAACTCTTAAGAGGGAGACTGAAATAAGTGAAGGCAAACAACCTGCCCCAGAAGATGCACTAAGAAGAAGTGAAAGATCGAGAAGGCTCACTGAGAAGGGACAAGAACTCGAAGAGACTAAACTCAAAGGTCTCCAACATCGTTTCTCACGTACCTATGACAAGTGGAAGATTCTTGCTAAGAAATCAAGGAAGGAGATAGAAGGAGCCTCTTCTCAAGAGAACCTACAAACTCTCATCAACAAGATAAAAGAAGCATCAAATGATGTACAGCAGGCGTACGAAGACCTGCGCAAATGCATAATCCCTGATAAAGAGACACGCCGTCGAACAGACACCTGCGACACTGTCTCAAGGCAGATATTAGAGCATGCTTGGAACCATCTCCAAGACAAAGATAACGAGCAAGAAATAGAGTGGTTTGAGACTGGCTCTGTGTTCTCATTAGGAGTATCAGAAGCATGCAGTGCAAGCTCAAGATCATCACTCTCAAGTAAATCGTCATGTAAATCTTCAAAAATAAGTGAAGCTGCAGCAGAATTAGCCGCAAATGAAGCCACTTTGGAAGTCCAAGAGCAAGTGGAGCGTGAGGAACGTGAACTCAGAAACCTAGAAGCTGAGTACAGACAAAGGCTTGTGCGACAAAAAAAGGAACGTGCACAAGAAGAAGAGCAATGTAGACAAAGGCTTGCACAACAAGAAGAAGAATGTGCTGCAAATAAACAGGTCTTGGAAGAAAAGCGCAGAAAGATAGAACGCTTAGAGACCATAAAAAAGATGAATGCCGCCAAGGCCAAACTAGAAGTGTATAAACAAGAACAAGGTTCAACCTCTGACTTGCTGGATCTATTCAAGGATTATAAGCCCAAACGAGAAAGGCTTACATTCGACTCAAAACCTTCTGTCACGCCACAACTAATCACAAGGATGCAATCTTCTATAACTACTCCCAAAGAGGATAGCACAACTGATTTTGCCAAGGTAATAGCAGAGTCCTTCAGTGTAAGCCGTCTCCCAGCACCAGAGCCTGCTGTTTTCAGTGGAGATCCACTAAAGTACAAGGGCTGGGAAATGTCCTTTCAAACGCTGATAGGCAGAAAGAATATACCAGCGAACGAAAAAATCTACTACCTACAAAAATATGTTGGTGGACCAGCAAGGAAAGCCATTGAGGGATACTTCCTTCTGGGAACAGATGCAGCCTATCAGACAGCGCTCGATGTCCTGGAAAAAAGATATGGAAGCTCCTTTATGGTTGCTAAGGCTTTCAGAGATAAGCTGGCCTCATGGCCAAACATAGGACCCAAGGAAAGCATTCAGCTACGAGAGTTCTCAGACTTCCTTCAAGGCTGTCAAGCAGCCATGTCGCAAATAAAGAGCCTGGAGGTCCTTAACGACTGTGGTGAAAACCGACGAATGCTCTCCAAGCTCCCCGACTGGCTTACAGCAAGATGGAACCGAAGGGTGACCAGGATGGAAAAGGAAAATGAGACTTTCCCCAGCTTCGATCAGTTCGTGGAATTCGTCACAGAGGAAGCCGATATAGCTTGTAATCCGATTACCTCCCTTCACGCTCTGAAGTCTGGAGATGGTGGAAAGGAGAAGCCACAAAAAACACGAAGTGTTGGTGCTAAGGTGCTAGCAAGTAGCTCTGAAGAGAAAACAGATGCTAAAGGATGTGTATTCTGTGAGAAGTCAAATCATGGCTTACAGACATGTCGAAGGTTCTTGAAAGAGACAACTGCAGAACGGGTCAAGTTTGTGAAAACAAACAAGCTCTGTTTTGGATGTTTGAAATCAGGACATCAGTCCAAGAACTGTGAGAAGAGAAGCATTTGTGAGACATGCAAAAGGAAGCATCCAACATGTCTACATGAAAATCGTCCAAGGGAAGAAGATAGGAAAGAACAAGAGGACGGCGAAAGAAAGGAGAGTGGGAGACGCTTTAAGAAAAGGGAAGACTTATCAGAGTCTGAAGAGAAAGAAGAGACACCAGTAGAGGCAACAGCTAACAGAGTGGTGCAAGACAAGAGGAGCACCTATTCCTCCACAGTTGTTCCTGTATGGCTGTCCACAGCAAGTAATCCAGAGCAGGAAGTGCTCGTATACGCTCTATTGGACAACCAAAGCGACACCACCTTTATCCTGCAAGAAACGGCAGACGTGTTAGTTACAAAGAAACAGCCTGTGCAATTAAAGCTCTCCACGATGTCATCCAAAGATACCGTCATCCAGAGTCAGAAGTTAACTGGACTGCAGGTCAGAGGTTATAATGAGACAAGGAAAATATCTCTCCCAGTAACCTACACAAGAGAGTTTATTCCTGCAAACCTAAGTCATGTCCCAATACCTGAGACAGCAAGATCATGGCCTCACCTAGAGCACCTTGCTGGAGAGATCACTCCTTTATGTGACTGTGAGATTGGCCTGCTCATAGGCTACAACTGTTCTCAGGCCCTGTTGCCCAGAGAAGTGGTGTCAGGAAAGGATAATGAGCCTTTTGCTCAACGAACAGACTTGGGCTGGAGTATAGTTGGCTGTGTAGATCCCTGCGTTGATTATGGAGATGCAATTGGAAGCAGCCACAGGATCGTTGTGAAACAAGTGACTCCACACATTGAGTCACAGGCTTATCAACCAAGTGAAGTACGATACATATATCGAACACAAATCAAGGAAGTTATCACACCACCAGAAGTCATTAAGGCACTCGAATCAGACTTCAATGAAAGAGTAGCCGAAGATGCCCATATCTCACAGGAAGATCTACGTTTTCTATCCATAATGGAGGAAGGAATCAAGACGAAGCCAGACGGACGTTGCGAAATGCCTCTCCCATTTAAAGAAGAAAGGCCAAGCCTGCCACAGAACAGAATCTGTGCAGATCACCGTCTCAAGTGTCTCAGGAAGAGATTGGAGAGGGACGAGCAATATCGGAAGGACTACAAGACCTTCATGAGTGAGATGATTGCACGCGGAGATGCAGAGAAAGTCACAGAAGAACAACTTGACAAAGGCCCGTCCTGGTACATTCCTCATCACGGGGTGTATCACCCTCATAAACCTGGGAAGATACGGGTCGTGTTCGACTGCTCAGCCAAGTACCAAGGCATGTCACTGAATGACCACCTGCTTACCGGACCGGAACTGACAAACACCTTGGTAGGCGTGCTCTGTCGCTTTCGCAAGGGTCCAGTAGCGATCATGTGTGATGTGGAACGCATGTTCCATCAGTTTCATGTCAGACCAGAGGACAGAGACTATTTGAGGTTTCTGTGGTGGGAAGACGGCGACCTACAGTCAGAACCAGCGGTCTACCGCATGAAAGTACACCTGTTTGGGGCGGCCTCATCACCCGGCTGCGCAAACTATGGCCTCAAACACATCGCTGCACAAGGACAAGGTCACTTCAAAGAAACATCCATTAGATTCATAGAAAGAAACTTCTATGTGGATGATGGACTAACAAGTGTGACAACCGAAGAAGAAGCAATACAGTTAGTCGCTGAAGCAAGAGAAATCTGCAGCAATGGCAAGCTGCGAATTCACAAGTTCATCTCCAATCGCCAGAAAGTACTTGCATCGATTCCCAAAGAAGAGTGTGCTGAAATAGTACGTAATCAAGAGTTAGCCAAAGGCGAGCCGCAGATTGAGAGAGCTCTGGGTGTCGAGTGGTGTGTTGCCTCCGACCAGTTCCAATTCAGAGTAGTGGTCAAAGAGCGTCCGCTCTCTAGAAGAGGAGTGTTGTCGATGGTAGCCTCTATTTTTGACCCACTCGGGTTTGTAGCACCTTTCATTCTCGTTGGAAAACAAATACTACAGCAGATGTGCCGTGACAAGATCGGATGGGATGAGCCTCTACCTGATGATTTACGGCCACAATGGGAATCTTGGTTCCTAGACCTACAGAACCTTGCTGACATCAAGATTCAACGATGCTACCTACCAGACAGTTTCAAAGAGGTCCAAAGATATGAAATTCATCATTTCTCAGATGCAAGTGTCACAGGCTACGGAGAGTGTTCTTACCTGAGAGCAATAGACACATCCGGACAAATCCACTGTTCCTTGGTCATGGCCAAGGCAAGAGTTGCCCCCACGAAGTTAACTACAGTGCCAAGACTTGAGCTGTCCGCAGCTGTCGTTGCTGTGCGGACTAGCGACCTGCTGAAAAGGGAGTTGGAAATAGAAGATGCTCAGGAAATCTTTTGGACAGACTCAAAGGTCGTGCTTGGATATGTCAACAACGACGCCAGAAGATTTCATGTATTCGTGGCCAACCGCATTCAGCGAATCAAGAACAGTACCAAGCCCAGTCAATGGAGATATGTGGCTTCAGAAGAAAACCCTGCAGACCACGCATCAAGGGGTCTCAGGGCAAAGGAGCTCATCGAGTCTAACTGGTTTACTGGCCCCGAATTTCTCTGGCGTGAAGAACTTCCCAGCGGAGACATCAAGGTGGGAGAGATGTTAGCAGAAGACACTGAAGTTCGAAAGGCCTTCGTGGGCAAGACCTTGACGACGGAAGACTCACTGCTTGATCGCTTCCAGAAGTTCTCCAGCTGGATGATGTTAGTCAAAGCCATCGCTAGACTCAAACGACGTGTCAAAGAGCTCAAGGGTCTGACAGAAAGAATCAATGAAGCCACGAGTCTCGAAGAAAGAAAGGAAGCAGAAATCACGATCATAGGCATTGTCCAAAGAGAAACCTTATCAAAGGAGATACAAGGTCTTCAAACTAAGAAGGACATAAGCAAGGACAACAGACTATCCAAACTAAACCCTTACCTGGACCAGCAAGGTATCCTAAGGGTGGGAGGTCGACTGGAACGTGCTGCACTGCATCGACACATCAAGCATCCAGCAGTCTTGCCTAAGAACAGCCACATAACAACACTACTGATCCAGCACTACCACCAAAGGGTGCAGCATCAAGGACGTGGCATAACAATGAACGAGCTACGATCAAACGGAATCTGGATACTTGGATGCAGTCAAGCGGTGTCATCCTACATCTACAAGTGTGTCAAGTGTAGAAAGTTCAGAAGGTGTACGGAGGACCAACGAATGGCAGACTTACCCCATGAACGGATGGAGACCACTCCTCCCTTTACCTATTGTGGGATGGATTGTTTTGGTCCTTTCTACGTCAAGGAAGGAAGAAAGGAGTTGAAGCGCTACGGTCTGCTACTCACCTGTTTGTGCTCTCGCGCCGTACACATAGAGCTACTTGATGACATGACTACTGACGCTTTTATCAATGCGCTCCGCGCATTCATCGCTCTACGAGGAAATGTTCGACAACTTCGATCAGACCAAGGTACAAACTTTGTGGGTGCGAGACGCGAGTTCCTTGAAGCTGTAAAAGAGATGGATCAAGAGAGTCTAAAAGAACTTGGCTGTGAGTTTGTGATGAACACTCCTTCTGCAAGCCACATGGGCGGCGCCTGGGAAAGGCACATCAGGACCATTAGGAGTGTGCTGACATCCATCCTGGATCAGTCTTCTCGAAGACTGGATAGCTCATCTTTGAGGACTTACCTGTACGAGGTAATGGCAATCATAAACAGCAGACCTCTAACTACTCACCTTCTCAATGATCCCACAGGGCCACAGCCTCTAACGCCTAATCACATTTTGACGATGAAATCCTCGATAGTCCTGTCTCCTCCTGGAAAGTTTGTGAAGGAAGACCTGTACTTACGGAAAAGATGGCGTAGAGTGCAATACTTAACTGAAGAATTCTGGTCCCGATGGAAGAAAGAGTACCTGTTGAACCTACAACAAAGAGAAAAATGGAACAAGACGAAGAGAAATGCAAGGATCAATGACATAGTGATTATAAAGGATGAAAATACACCAAGAAATGAATGGAAGCTGGCTAAGGTCACACAAGTGTACCCAAGTGAAGATGGTCATGTGAGGAAGATACAGTTATTGATCAGCAACTCAGAACTAAGTGACACTGGAAAACGAGTCAACAAGCAAACCTACCTGGAGAGACCTATACATAAGACTGTGACCTTGCTTGAAGCAGAATGAGAGCCTCCAGTCTACCCTCTCTAGAGCCCCTCCCTAGCGCCAGCTAGCTTATGACCTAATCCTTAGTTATAGTTACCTTAATTATACTTACCTCAGTTATACTTGCCCTTTTTCTCTTAGTTCTACTCATTTCAGATAGTTGAAGGAAATCACAAGTGATTTGGTGGGAGTGTAGCTGCCATAAGAAAATGCACTGTAAGGAACGTTTTGAGCTAAGCTCTATTTCCAAGTGGGAACCAATTTCAGTTTTTGTGTTAGCGGTTCCTTTTTGTGAGTTACACAAGGGCGAGAGTGTCTGATTTTGAGCCACCGGGTGGCGACGTTTTTCCGTTTGAACAAGCAAGTGGTGAAGAACGCAAGAAATGCTTATTTTGTGTCCTTTCTGATAGCATTTTTGTTTATTGTTGAAACCGGAGTTTGAAGACCTGTATTGTCAGGATTTACGTTTTTCTTCGTTTTCTCCCTCGAGCAAATGCGGCAATGAGGTAATCCTTAGATGTTAGCCATGCTATGTTATGTTAGCAAGAACATGACGAATGTGTTTTAAGTGCATGAGCAGATTTAAGTTATTTTGTGTGTAACGTTTATTGTTCTCTGTGAGAACGTTTTATGTTAATAGTCTTTATGTCTTTTAGTTCTCACGGCATGTGTGTGGAGAAGTTGAATAAATGCCCGTTTTGAAGAACTGCTTGTACGCCTGATTGACGAGGGAGCTACAAAAGTTGTTCTGTTTACACATCGTAAAACGCCCCGCTATGATTTGACCAGAGCCCAGGGGTTCACCCCCATCCTGTGCATTCTCCCCCCCACTCTGTTTCTCTCAATAAATATGCTCTTGCAAGAGGCCCAAGTCAGACTTCGTTCGAGCATCGCTGTATGCACAGTGACGCATGACTTCTCCACTTGCAAGTGCTTAAAGGGCATACTCTCCCGTGTGGTTCTTGCAAACACTGACATTTTGGTGCCGTGACCTGGATTCCAACATACCCACTGCTGACCGACGGACGACGATGCGCTGTACACCGTCGACGGGCCAGCGTCCATTAGCCAGACCTGGTAAAGAAAGACCTGGGAAGGAAATTTTTCACTGGGCCAGCATCTTAGGTCTGCCTTCGTCTGACAGCGGCGGATTGACGGGATCCGGCAGTGCAATGAACCAGGGGACAAGTAAGTTAAAGCCCTAAAGTTGTGTGATTGTGCTGTTGTGAAATGCGTAAAAGGTAGAAGTGCACAAGATACGACTTTGGTTTGTCCGAGCTATGAGATACGGCTTTGGTTTGTCCGGGCTATGAGATACGGCTTTGGTTTTTCCAAGCCAAGAAACAGCTGGGGTTCTAGTCCCAGTGGAAGGAAGAGGGCTAAGAAAAAACAGAGCTTCTTTTTCTTAATTGAAGAAGGACGTAGATTCTTTTTTTGTCCATTTTTCCAAGCTGTTTGCCTGAAGGTTGTGTGATTGAAAGTGTCAAAGTGGTAGGATAAATTGACTAAAAAAACAGTTCTAGCATTAATCCACGGAAATAACATAGGTTAGGAATTTGTTTGAGGTCAATTTAAACCTGCATTGAGAATCTTCAAAATAAAAAAATTGGAAAAGAAATATAAAAACCTAAAATACCAAATTAAGATGGGAAATAAAAACGGTAAATCTCTAGCTCTTGAAGGAGATGAGAAGTTCATGGCGAGTAGATTTCTTAATTGTATGCGATACATGCCGAAGTGGAAGACAAAGTATGGAGTAGAAGGGAAGTTGAAATGTGGAAGATAGTAGTTGAAGTTTAGGAGGAGAGTGTGGCTAGGATAACAAAGGGACAGAGAAAGGAAAGAAAAGAGAGAGAATTGAATTGCGCTAGAGTGTGGTTGAAAGCTTCACATGAGAGAAGAGAACAAATTCAAAAGACAAAAGATAGAAAGGTGAAAAGTGATGAGGCAGGTATGTTTGTCAGGCCGGAAAACAATGAGGCCATAGTGCGCAGGCGCGCTGTCCCTGCCATAGCTCAAGCCGCAGCTCAAGGCGCAGCTCAAGGCGCAGCTCAAGCAGAGGAGCAAGAGAAGTCGTCCGCTCCTATCCAAATTTAACAGACCTGCACCCTCCCCCATATAATAGCAAAAATGGTCAGGGTCATATTATTAGAACTCCTGTACAAACAAGAAGAAGATTTTCCCAAAATGTAGGCAATGTTGATGTGTGCCCAATGATACAGGTGCCAAACCCTATTGCAGGGGAAGGCTACCCTCCACATACGTATGTTTTTTGGCCCCGGACTTTGGAAGAGGCAAGAAAAGCAGTTGAAGGGGTTACCCCTGTTGCAGAAGACCCAGATAAATGGCCAGAAGACATGGCTGGAATCATACATTCCTACAGACTAAATGGGCATAAGGCAGGAGAAGCTGCAATGTCTTCTTTGGGAAAAGACTGGGCAAAGGTTAGAGGGAATTATACAGGTAGAAATAATCAAGGGCCTTTCCCCTATCCCGTTGAGGGAAATCAATTGATAGGGGAGTATGCAGCACAATGGAATGATCTTGTGCAAAGAGTGAGAACTATATTTCGAAGACGAGACAAATTATGGTCATTTGGCAGGAATTAAACAGAAGCCTGGAGAAGATACTGATGATTTTCGCTTAAGATTTGAAAAATAATTCAGGGTGCATAGTGGCATCCCATTCAATGATGAAGCTGAGAGTGCTTACCAGCAACAGCTTAAAAATGCGCTCCTTACTAATTTCCGCCCTGAAATCGGCAACTGGGTATGGAAACATTTGGTGGAAGTAGATGTTGCCAGTGTTACAACAACTATGCAATGGGGCAGACATGCTGAAAAGGTGATCAAAAGAGGCAAAAGTTCTGATGTATTTCATGTAGACAACGATGATGATGATGACCTAGATGAAGATACAACAGTCTTCTTCCATGGGTCCCAGCGGGCCAGAGGAAGAGGTAGAGGCCAACAAGGTCGCCGGCCGCCATATAATTCAAAACCCCCATCAGATTCTGACAACTGTTGGAACTGTGGGAGACGAGGACACTTGGCAAGAGCGTGTCGTTTTGCAAAACAATACCAATCAAAGGGTGGAGGAGGAGGCAGAGGAAAAGCCAAATTTTCAGGTGTGTGCTGAGGGCGTGATAGCAAGTGAGATTACGGCTGGATGATGGAAGAATGAATGAGGACAGGCAGGGAATGCGTGTACGACATGGGATGTGCACGGCTGTAACTGAGGTCCGGTGGACTTCAATGTCTGCCTGCTCACGGCCATCATGAAGTTAAATGTTGTGGGACAGGGGTTGAGATGTGATGGTGAATGAATGGGTGCCTTTGTGTCTGTTAGTTTGTACATGTGTGCGCGCATATGAATGGCCTAGGTAGGTTGATGTGGAGGCGACGTGATCACAATTGAAGATAAGATCCCTCTCGCCTGTAAGTGTAGTACAAATTGAGATGAATAGGATTTGATGATTACTCAGGGGCACCATTGACGTCAAATGGTTCAATGGAGAAGGCCCGTTTCCTGTGGCTGGACAAGACAGGACCATCTAGTCCAGTCGCTCCCCAACGACGCTATTGACACATTACGTGAATGTGTCAAAACGGTGGGGGAGTAGAATGATTTAATCTACTGTAAGATTCAATGTTTTGTCAAATGTAATTGTTTTTGGAGTCTTAACAGGACACGTAAGAATTCAACACACAGTGATGAGGGGAGCAGAAGAAACATCTCGAATGAGCCCATCTCACGTGCCGTCCAACTGGCCGGCAAAGGAGATACGTGGTATCATCTGTCCCAGTGCGCCCCAGTGAAGGGTCTGCAACCTTTGCATTAGTCATTTGAGATGTTTCTTCTGCTCCTCTCATCACTGTTCTGGTTGCCCTGGTTACAGAGGCGTTGCTACACCAAAGGGAAGGAAGATTGTGTCTGTAGCAACGCTGATTAGCTAAGGAATGTAGTGTGGTGTGAATTAGCACTTCATTGTCGGCCCGTGACCCCTGCAGAATCTGTCCTCCTTCCTCAACCAGCTGTTCGTCTCTCATGGTTGGCTGACTCGTCCTCGAGTGTTATCAGATAACTTGAATTGCCGCTTTCCTGTGGAACAATGCAACTAAACCTTGGCTAGACTTTATCTACTTAGTAGATTAACACAAATTAACAATAAATAACTTCTCCTGAACACTAAAACAAATGTTAAGTAAATGTAAGGGAACTGGTATGCAGTTCTTCAAACAAACATTGAGGAAATATAGGATAACTTGTACGTAACTACTTCAAACTGTGTTTAACACTTAACAAATAAAAACAGTTCTGATCAACAACAATCTATGAACCAAACCTACAGTTAACTAAAATGAATGAAGTTTCTTTCAACCAAATAAGAACATTTTGCCTATGCAAATAAGCTCTGCTCATTGTTAGTGAAGGCCTCTTACAGGAACAAAAACACACAGATAACATAAGGACAGGAAGGATACATATGGCTGACAGGGATCAAAAGACATCCCTGTCACTAAAGAGGAAGAACGTAGATAAAAGGAAAGCCCTAAACTCGTAAAGACAAGGCCTAAAGGTCTGGCAGGCCAACGCTTCACTTAAATTATTCCAACATTTCCCCCCTGTTTATCACACATATGCTCAATTTTTACATTACCAAAAACAACCACTTCTCTTGATTTTCAGTTGACGGATGACAAGTATGAGCACAAATATTTCCACCAAAAAGGATAAATGTTGCGACATCATCATCATCTTTATCATCAACATGCTGACGTTCAGACATTAGGCATACCCGGGCCATCTCGTCGTCCATGGGCGAGATTGCTGTAGTGACAGAGCACGGAGACATGGAATACAACAACATCCACACAAGGTGAGTATAGCAGTAAATGAGGACACAAGGGCTTTATACTTCCCAAAAGCAGTCATCCACTTGTTGTGCTCTTTCATCCTCGTGTTCAGGGATTGCAAGCTTGCAATCACCTTCGTCAGGCTCCCATCAGGGGCGGTGTCGTTCTGGCTGAAGGTGCAGCATGTTCCCTGAACATTGCGCAGACCCTCCCTTTCCCAGACAACAACATAACAAGAGCATTGCGGTTCTGGATTGACACTAGGGAAGGCGTGGCTAGCTGTTCGTGCACTGCCTCAAGTCCCGCTTGTGTCCGTTTGCCCAATTTCTGCATGTTGCAATGGATGTAATTTATCCTGTCAACGTTCTTGTTCATCGTACACCAGCAGCAAATGGAGGACTCCCATCCCGCTGCAATTTGGTCAATTATATCTTATTAATCAGGAACTCCTCTGGGGACTCTAATTGCGTCAATTTCAGTCAGGTCATCGTCGCCTCTCAAATTTAAAGACATTATGATTTTGTTTTTTCCAGCTTTTTCCCAGATCTTGGCATGTCGGTACATATATCAAATTCATATGTTGTATATTAAAGCTGACTGAACTGCCCTTTCATCCCCCCTGTTGAGCCAGGTGCCAACACCACGTGACAACACCATGGCTCAATACAGCTGCCCATTTCTATCGTTTTTTGTTGTCCGATCACAATGTGAAAACCCAATCCACCAATCAAAAAAAAAAATCAACAAAATAACTGCCGGTAAAGTAATATAATAGTTATTGTTGTAGTTTCTTAACTTTAACTAACTCAATCGCTCTCTTATTCTCAAATTCTAAATTTAGCTTTGAAATGTCGTTATTTCATAATTGTTCATCATCCAATTCCAGAAAGCAAGTTCTTTCCATCTCTCAAGTTTTGTTTCATCAAGGCTAGGCATTAACGGAGCGTGGACCAGTTTCTGCCCGTAAACAAATTGCTCGCCTTTTTATTTTTTTATTTTTTTTCCTATCTTTACAAATTCGTTTTCGTTTAGCGGTGCAAATCAGACTAATAAATACTTTAGTGCACCTATATTAGCCAATTTCATCCTTTTAACACATATCACTTACAACACACAGACAACACAAAAACAGCAGAGACACAGCTCACAGACAATACTAACAAACAACGCTGCGCAAACGTCATCCTCTATTTTGACGTTTTGGTTATACTTTCTTTTTCTTTTTTTTTTCTTTCCTCAGTGCCTTTTATCCTTCGTGCAACTATTGTCACATCTTCCCTAAGCATCACCCTGCTTCAATATCACTTGCTACCACGCCCTCAGCCCACCCCTGGAGTGGGTACAACCCCACTCCACGCGCAGCCACAGCAAGTGAAGCAAGAGGGGGGGGGGGGGCATTTCCATACTGATTTATCCCAGCCTGGCCAGTACTGGGACAATCAATGCCGTCGTCCCCCACCTCGACTCCACCCGCTCGAACGGCAGGCCCCAACGCACCACGGCGGCACACAGCAGAGCCACGGTTGGCGAGCCCGCAGGGAGTGGAGCCCGTCGCTCGAGACTGCCGGACGGAAGGCCAGAGAGCCAGGCCAGAGCTGCCGTCGAGTCCACAGCAGGCGGCCACAGGCTCAGACTCGGGAGGCAGGAGGGTCCGGTGGTGGTTTTGGCCAGTTGGCTGTTGGCTAGCTGGGTAACGTAGCTGGTTGTCCGAGGGAGAGGAAACAGATAGGTGAGAGCGGAGCTGCAGGAATGCGAAGTGGACTGAAGACAACACAAGAAAAGTAAAAGAAGAGACGGGTGCACTGAAAACGGGAAAACGAAAAACAAGTAACAGACACGGTCCGGGACAGAAGCGGCAGTCAACAAATCTGACGCCAGCGTGCTCTATCCCGGAAGACAACAGACGGTGGGGGGAGCTAATTGATCAGACAGCAATAAGCTGCAGTCTTTTTAAACTGTGCATTTAAACTCCTGTATGCCAGCCTCCTTCCCCTCGAAGCTCCACCATCCTCCTCCGATACCAGCCCCAGGTGTCGAGCCTAAGTAAACACCTATAACCAGTGATGGTGTAGTATGTTTTTATTCTGGTCTTATTCTATGTATATTTCATTTGTAAGTCTAGGTTGTGACCAAGTTCAGGCACTGGTCGAGTTCATGCGGGATATTGGGGTCTGGCTTCAGATATGTAGATTTACTGGCAAGACTGTGTAGGGTCTGCTGGGCAGACTAGCGGTCTATATGTCAACCAGAAACCACAGTTATAAATTACAGGCAACATTATCTGAATCTGCCTTGGTGCACTATCCATTGACCCATTCACCCTCCAAGTTATGCCTATCGACTGTAGACAAGTGTGTGGAAAATTGTAATTGTCCAACGGAAGACAGTTCAACAACAGTGAACAGCAGAGAAGTTCAGCAAGGTAATTTGGTATTGCCATGACCCGGATCCGAACCGGGGTTGCTGCGGCCACAACGCAGAGTACTAACCACTATACGATCATGGCCTACATGCAATAGCTTTAAATATGTTGGAAACGTTTAGGATCTTCAGCAAGTGCACATTGGCAGACCATGAAAGAATATTGAAATGTTTGTGGAACTGTGCAGATCTGATGATCCCAAAGACCTGAGGTGAGACAACATTGACAAAATGTTTTTCTTTATTGACAGTGTCACTTCTTTTGTGGCTTACTTCTTTTTCGGTTCCCAGCTTGGCACAACGTCCATACTGTATCGTATCAACATAAAACATCAACGCACAGGTGAGGTGGCCGAGAGGTGAAGGTGATGCATTGCTAATCCGTAGTCCTTTTCACGCATGGGTCCACATCCCATCCTTGTTGAAGGGTGCCTTCAGATTGTTGAATCTAAAAACTCTATTTGCTGAAGCTATCCTTCCGGACTACTTCCTCAACCGGCGCTCAATTCACTGACGGGCAGTTTATTACTTTGTGCAAAATAGCATTTAAGCAGGTTTTTGACCCAAGTGCGTTAACCTGTGTTTGCAGCAGCGTAATTGTATAGATGCATTCGTTGTCCATGCGTCTAAACCAAGGATGGGCAAACTTTTGACTTGCGTGCCGAATTGGGTTCTAAATTTGGACCGGGGGGCCGAACCAGGAGCAGATGGATGTAGTGTTTGAGTGAAGATTCAAGATTCAAGAGTTTTTATTCGCCATGTTTGAGCGTGCCAAACAAGGAATTTGACTCCGGTAAAGTGAAGTAATATAAATGATATAAATATAAATGTAAATGATATAAATATAAATGTAAAGGTCATTGCATAAAAGGTTTTGGCATTTAGTAGGTAGTAAAGCATGGATATTCGAAAAAAAAGCTTTTGGAAAACAAATGCATTTATTAATTAACAGCATTAAAAAAATGTCATAAAAAAACTACTATCAGTGACTCTCATTAAACACCACACTGTTATTTTGAATAACCGTTTCCATCACTTCAGCGGCTGCAGGTCAGATTTATGAAAGATGTTTATTTATTTTATGAGGCAAAATCACATAACACGGCAAACATTCTGACCAAATACATCATCTTGAAGAATCAGTGAAAGAATACATCTAAATAAAGTACCGTATTTTTCAGACAATAAGTCGAATTTTTTTTCATAGTTTGGGTGGGGGGGGGGCGACTTATACTCAGGAGTGACTTATATGTGAAATTATTCACAGATTTTCAAAATTCAAAAATGAGCGATGTAGTGAAACCGCGATGTAGCAAGGGATTATGGTAATTTGAACTGCAACTGACACGGCATTGTTTACATAAAGGACAAGGGATTTGATCACGGGATTTAATGACTTGGAGTGACAGAGATTGTTTGATAAAATTGTTGTTTATAATTATATGGGCCTGTGGAATAATTTGTACTGCATTTTATGACGAGACCGACGTCAGCAGCGCAGCGCTCACGCGGCGTTGTTTACATAAAGGACGAACATTTTGATCGATGGATTTCATGATTTGGAGTGACACAGATGTATACTTTATATTGTGTGCCGGAAATGGAGAGTAATTGGTCACACTTTTGAAGAGTGTAGTAATGGCAGAAAGTGCAATCTCTGTGGAGAAACTGATCATCTCTACAGAAAGTGCCCAAAGTCTTTTGCCAACAAACTGAAGGCCGGGAGAAAAATGACACAGGTGAAGGAAAATGATGGTAACAAATATTTTGGAAACTCAAATTTCCCTCCAAGGCCTGTAATTGGTGGAGAGGAAACGGGTGAGGAGCAAACAGGTGAGGAGGGAACAGGTGAGGAGGGAGGTGATGAGGGAACAGGTGACAAGAGAACAGGTAATGAGGAAACAGATGAGGAGAGGGAAGGGGAGGGGCATGTGTCACCCCCACCAACAGAGAACGCAGAGAAAATTGATAGAGTAGAAGAAATGCTTACAAGTAGTGGAGAGGACACAAGTGAGGAAAGGGAAGGGGGAGGGGCATATGGTAAGCACACAAATGGAAAGTGACATTTCACAAGAAATAGCCACAGATGAGTTGAGTGCAGACACCCAGATTCCTTGTGTGCAAAAAGCTAAAAGACTCGCATCTGAACGGTCCTCTGAATCGCTGTCGACGTCAGAGGAGAGAGGAAAGCCTGGGAGCCCAGATAGTGAGCTGGATGAGTCCAGAGTATTCCCTTCCGACTCACCAAATGAAATCTCCTTTTTAAATATATGCCTACAATCGACACCCAAAAGCCATGAATTTAAGGTTGAGGGAGAGAACGTCACCAGACGCAACCAGGAGAGGTCGCCGGCGCTCAAGCTCTGCCTGTGGTACCGCAATAAAGGAGTTACTGTCAAAAGAAATAACTTAACAAATATGAGACCCACTTCACTGATTATTTTATCTCAAACAAAAGAACCAGTGAAGTGATTAACAAGTAAAAACAAAATGAACTTAGTAGAACAAATATGAGACCCTCTATAGGAGTATTATACTAATGACACGAACCCTATTAACCATCAATGTTAGAAGTGTATAATCCAAGATTAGAGCACTCAGTGTCTTATCCTCCTTAAAAACCCTCAAGGCCCATATGATTTTAATTCAAGAATGCGGCATACCCTGTTTATTTAATATTATTTTATTAGTAGTAATTAGAAATTACAGACAGTGGGAGGAGATGTTGCCCTATCCATCATTATGGAGTGGGTCAAATGAAAACCGCAATGATGGACTGACCATTTTAATAAATAACCCCCGAATTCTTTTAAACAGGAGCATAGTGGTGAAGCACTGCTAGCAAACCTAACATTCCTAGGTCACGAATTTAACCTTTTAAATATTTATGGTTTTATTGACAAACATGATAGATATGAGCTCTTTGAAAGCCTGTAGTGTCACATGCTGGGTCACGCACCACTAATTCTGGGAGGGGATTTTAACTGTATCTTAAGCAGAAGTGACAGAAAAGGAGCCGGGGAAGATTTTTAAAATTGAAAAAAACAACTCTTTTAATACAAGACATTTCAAAGTCAAAGTCAAATTCTGCTTTATTGTCAACGTCTTCACATGCCGAGACATACAAAGAGATTGAAATGACGTTTTCTCTATCCCACGGTGACAAGACATATTACACGATTGAAATACAAGTAAACGACGCAATATAAAAAACAAGAAGGCACAAACAATAAATAATAAGAGTAATAATAAATAATAAATAAACAGATAACACAAAAAATAAGAGCCAGTGTGCATACAGACAGTAAAAGTACAGGACGCTACGCAGAACGGGGGAGCGAGTTCAGGATCCTAACAGCCTGGAGTATGAAGCTGTTTGAGAGTCTGGTGGTGCGGGAGGGCAGGCTTCTGTACCTCTTCCCAGAGGGCAGAAGCTCAAACAAAGAGTGAGCGGGGTGACTCACATCACTCACAATCGTGAGTTAGCCAAGAGGGCCAAGAAAATGTCTGCATGCTCTAGAGCATTTTCTATTCGGGCTCCAGAGCTTTGGAATGCCCTACCAATGGATATCAGGACTGCTACCTCAGTAGAAACATTTAAGACACGTTTAAAGACACATTTCTATGACATGGCCTTTAACTAACCTGTAGTGGCCGATTCGGCTGGAGTTTGTTTTCTCTCCCTCTCCACCCCCTCCCTCCCCCCTCCCCGGCCGGGGAGGTGGTTAGGTGGCACCCATGCTGACAGCGGCTATCTGGATTCTCGTGGGCCAAATCAGGATGGGGGAACTGCAGCTCAACCTCCTCGAAGACACTGCCAGGACAATTGAGGGCTCCTTCGGCAGCCCTCTGCTATGACATGGACATCCACTTTTTATTTAATTGATTTTCATGTTGTATCATTTGTGCCCTCTCTGCATCCATTTCAACCTGGTGATCCTGAAAGGGGGATCCTTCCATCTGTGGTCCCTTCTCAAGGTTTCCCATTTTCCCCTGCTAGGGGTTTTTAAGTGTTTCCTTGCCCTTTTGGGAGCTTAAGATCAGGGGATGCTTTGAGAATAATTGTCAATTTCTGTCTATGTGAAGCCCTTTGAGACTGCTTGTGATTTAGGGCTATACAAATAAACTTGACTTGACTTGACTTGGTCGCCTTGCGAGTGAGATGGGAGGTGTAAATGTCCTTCAAGGAGGGGAGCGAAGCACCAGCAATCTTACCAGCCGTGTTTACTATGCGCTGCAGGGCCTTCAAGTTGTAGTCAGTGCAGCCGCCACCCCAAACAGCAATACAGCTGGAGAGGACGCTCTCAATGGTGCCGCGGTAAAATGTAGTCATGACGGCCGGAGGAGCGCTCGCTCGCCTGAGTTTCCGCAGGAAGTACAGGCGGCGCTGGCCTTTCTTTGCCAGTGATGCGGTGTTGGTGGACCAGGAGAGATCCTCACTGATGTGCACCCCCAGGAACTTGGCGCTGCTCACTCTCTCCACCACAGCACCGTCGATGGTCAGCGGCAGGTGTTGGGTGTGACCCTTCCGGAAGTCCACAACAATCTCCTTGGACTTGTAGACGTTCAGCAGGAGGTTGTTGTCCCTGCACCACGTGGCCAGAAGGTCAACCTCCAGCCAGTATTGAGTCTCGTCTCCCTTGGTGATGAGACCCACCAGAGTCGTGTCGTCAGCAAACTTCACTATACCGTTGTCGCTGTAGGTTGCAGTGCAGTCATGCGTCAGGAGGGTGAAGAGCAGCGGACTGAGCACGCAGCCTTGGGGGGGCCCCGTGCTCAGCGTGATGCTGGTGGACATTTTGTCGCCAACACGTACTACCTGTGGCCTCTGACAGAGGAAGTCCAGTAGCCAGTTGCAGAGGTAGGTACTGAGGCCCAGCGCGTCAAGTTTGCTGATGAGGCGTTGTGGCACAATGGTGTTGAAGGCAGAACTGAAGTCCACAAACAACAATCTCACATACGAGTCCCTTCTCTGCAGGTGGGTGAGGGCCGAGTGGAGGGCAGAGCAGATGGCATCCTCAGAGAACCGTTTGGCTCGGTACGCAAACTGGAAGAGGTCAATGGTGGGGGGGAGAACGGATCGGATGTGCTCCATGACAAGCCGCTCAAAGCACTTCATGATGATGGGCGTAAGTGCCACGGGGAGGTAGTCATTGAAGCAGGACGGAGCGGGTTTCTTCGGCACAGGTACGATGGTGGCAGCTTTGAAACACGACGGGACGATGGCCTGCTGCATGGAAGTGTTAAAGATGTCTGTGAAGACATCCGTCAGCTCACCAGCGCAGTCCTTCAGCGCTCGACCCGGGATGTTGTCAGGGCCCGCCGCCTTACGGATGTTGATAGCGGCAAGCGCCCTCCTCACGCTGTCGGCGGAGAGGCACAGGGGCAGCTCGTGTGAAGGGGGAGTGGCCTTCAGCGGGCAAGTGCTGTTCTGAGGGTCGAAGCGAGCAAAGAAGCGGTTGAGGTCATTGAGCAACTCAGAATTGATGGAGATTGTAACCGAGTTTCCTCTCTCTATCGTTCTCCTCGCGAGTAAACCTGTTCTGGTTCTTTTCTCCTCTTCCTTCCAGCGTGTGGTTAAATGTCTGATGGTATTTAGACCTGACATTTATTTGGTCCTTCGAGCCGGATGCCAAAACACCTGAGGACTCCAGCGGGCAGCAGCGGAGATCCAGAAAGACTGCGCGTGGCAGGACCTCCCTAGGTGGGGTCCTAGAATCCTTTTCAAGGGCTGTCTGTCTGCTCCGCCAGCTGGAGTCCAAAGGTTGAAGGCAATCCGAGGTGCAGAGGTGAGGAGAACCAGAGGGTGAGTTTGTTTTGTTTTTTAAAAGAATGAGCGGCCGAGGGCTCGTCGTGCCCTATAAAAGTCCTAGGACAGAACAGAGAGGTCCGTTCTAAAGGTACCAAAACGGAAAGGTCCGTTTAAATAAAAGTTACTCAACGGAGAAGTAACTAAACGGAGAGGTCCGTTTAAATAAAAGGACAAAGGTGTCCGGCGGAGAAGTCCGTTTAAAAGGGTTAGCGTAGTCCGCGGGAAACAGGAAGTTAAACCGAAAGTCACGCAATACTGTATGATTGAGAGTGTGAATGGGAATACGTATCACTAGATATAGTATTCCATATTAAAGCAGTGGGGAACACATAACGTGGTTCTGTGGACGCAATAGGCAAGGATTCTCCACCAGAACGCTGGTAGAAGTGAGAATCACCACAGGATCTTTTCGTTATCCCACTGGAAACACCCGACTTTAGAAACCCCTATGGTTTTACAGTTGGGACCAAATTGATTAAAATGGGGAACGGGAAGAGTAAAACTAATATCCGAGATACTCTAAAATGTAACGATTGTCACTCTCTCCACCACAGCACCGTCGATGGTCAGCGGCAGGTGTTGGGTGTGACCCTTCCGGAAGTCCACAACAATCTCCTTGGACTTGTAGACGTTCAGCAGGAGGTTGTTGTCCCTGCACCACGTGGCCAGAAGGTCAACCTCCAGCCAGTATTGAGTCTCGTCTCCCTTGGTGATGAGACCCACCAGAGTCGTGTCGTCAGCAAACTTCACTATACCGTTGTCGCTGTACACTGTGTTCCAAATTATTATGCAAATTGTATTTATGTGTCATAAAGATTACATTTTTTGTTTTTCAATTAAACTCATGGATGGTATTACGTGTCAGGGCTCTTTGGATCACTGAGATCAATCTCAGACACCGGGGATCATTACCGGCCAGTTGAGCCCAAATTAAGGAAAAACTACTTAAGAATGGTGTTCCACATTATTAAGCAGATAATTTGAAGTTCGCTTTGAGCAGTGGCGGACGCCAACCCACGACCGGTGGGAGAGCTCGGAGGGCGGATGGGCTTTCAAGGAAGCCCCCCAGGCCGGTCCCACTCGCACTTAGAATTTTTTTTTTTTTTGGCTTCCATAATGTACCGGGCGCGGACGCGAAACCCACGCCGGGCAGGAGAGCTCGAAAGGCGGCTAAGCATTCAAGGAAGCACCGTCTGGAGCTTCAGAGCCGTTCCGCCTGACTTTTAACGTAGAGTACCGGGCGCAAACCACTAACTCAAGCCCGGCATGGCAGCTCGAAAGGCGGCTAAGCATTCAAGGAAGCACCGTCTGGAGCTTCAGAGCCGTTCCGCCTGACTTTTAACGTAGAGTACCGGGCGCAAACCACTAACTCAAGCCCGGCATGGCAGCTCGAAAGGCGGCTAAGCATTCAAGGAAGCACCGTCTGGAGCTTCAGAGCCGTTCCGCCTGACTTTTAACGTAGAGTACCGGGCGCAAACCACTAACTCAAGCCCGGCATGGCAGCTCGAAAGGCGGCTAAGCATTCAAGGAAGCACCGTCTGGAGCTTCAGAGCCGTTCCGCCTGACTTTTAACGTAGAGTACCGGGCGCAAACCACTAACTCAAGCCCGGCATGGCAGCTCGAAAGGCGGCTAAGCATTCAAGGAAGCACCGTCTGGAGCTTCAGAGCCGTTCCGCCTGACTTTTAACGTAGAGTACCGGGCGCAAACCACTAACTCAAGCCCGGCATGGCAGCTCGAAAGGCGGCTAAGCATTCAAGGAAGCACCGTCTGGAGCTTCAGAGCCGTTCCGCCTGACTTTTAACGTAGAGTACCGGGCGCAAACCACTAACTCAAGCCCGGCATGGCAGCTCGAAAGGCGGCTAAGCATTCAAGGAAGCACCGTCTGGAGCTTCAGAGCCGTTCCGCCTGACTTTTAACGTAGAGTACCGGGCGCAAACCACTAACTCAAGCCCGGCATGGCAGCTCGAAAGGCGGCTAAGCATTCAAGGAAGCACCGTCTGGAGCTTCAGAGCCGTTCCGCCTGACTTTTAACGTAGAGTACCGGGCGCAAACCACTAACTCAAGCCCGGCATGGCAGCTCGAAAGGCGGCTAAGCATTCAAGGAAGCACCGTCTGGAGCTTCAGAGCCGTTCCGCCTGACTTTTAACGTAGAGTACCGGGCGCAAACCACTAACTCAAGCCCGGCATGGCAGCTCGAAAGGCGGCTAAGCATTCAAGGAAGCGACGCCGGCCGGTCCGCGGGCCAAATAGGGTCCAGTAAAGTACCGGGCGCAAACCACTAACTCAAGCCCGGCATGGCAGCTCGAAAGGCGGCTAAGCATTCAAGGAAGCGACGCCGGCCGGTCCGCGGGCCAAATAGGGTCCAGTAAAGTACCGGGCGCAAACCACTAACTCAAGCCCGGCATGGCAGCTCGAAAGGCGGCTAAGCATTCAAGGAAGCGACGCCACTAACGCCTTGTGGCGGTCGCCTTGTGGCGGTCGGGGGGTGGCGGTCGGGGCTGGCGCTTGGGGCCGGTGGCGGTCGCCTTGTGGCGGTCGCCTTGTGGCGGTCGCCTTGTGGCGGTCGCCTTGTGGCGGTCGGGGGGTGGCGGTCGGGGCTGGCGCTTGGGGCCGGTGGCGGTCGCCTTGTGGCGGTCGCCTTGTGGCGGTCGCCTTGTGGCGGTCGGGGGGTGGCGGTCGGGGCTGGCGCTTGGGGCCGGTGGCGGTCGCCTTGTGGCGGTCGCCTTGTGGCGGTCGCCTTGTGGCGGTCGCCTTGTGGCGGTCGGGGGGTGGCGGTCGGGGCTGGCGCTTGGGGCCGGTGGCGGTCGCCTTGTGGCGGTCGCCTTGTGGCGGTCGCCTTGTGGTGGTCGGGGGGTGGCGGTCGGGGCTGGCGCTTGGGGCCGGTGGCGGTCGCCTTGTGGCGGTCGCCTTGTGGCGGTCGCCTTGTGGCGGTCGGGGGGTGGCGGTCGGGGCTGGCGCTTGGGGCCGGTGGCGGTCGCCTTGTGGCGGTCGCCTTGTGGCGGTCGCCTTGTGGCGGTCGGGGGGTGGCGGTCGGGGCTGGCGCTTGGGGCCGGTGGCGGTCGCCTTGTGGCGGTCGCCTTGTGGCGGTCGCCTTGTGGCGGTCGCCTTGTGGCGGTCGGGGGGTGGCGGTCGGGGCTGGCGCTTGGGGCTGGCGTCCGCCAATAGTGGTTTAATTTCGGGAGGAAGATTGATTTTCGTCCCAAGCCCGCCGCTGGAGAAAATTTTAGGTACCAGGAGTGGATTTTTTTTGTCCACTCAGGAGGGGGACGTTGGCTGGTTTGGTGTCCGGGGGAAAGTGCTCTTTTCTCGGCCAGGAGAAAGATTAGACTCCCAGCCCGCCGCTGGAGAAAATTCTAGGTACCAGGAGTGGATTTTTTTTGTCCACTCAGGAGGGGGACGTTGGCTGGTTTGGTGTCCGGGGGAAAGTGCTCTTTTCTCGGCCAGGAGAAAGATTAGACTCCCAGCCCGCCGCTGGAGAAAATTCTAGGTACCAGGAGTGGATTTTTTTTGTCCACTCAGGAGGGGGACGTGCTTTGTTGTCCGGGGGAAAGTGCTCTTTTCTCGGCCAGGAGAAAGATTAGACTCCCAGCCCGCCGCT